>NC_052345.1:18776342-19076342 GCF_016432855.1 Salvelinus namaycush
CAGTGTTTATTTGTGGATAATACTGTGGTATTTACTATAGTATTCTACAGTATACTACAACATTCTATAGTATGTACTAGACATGATTGAGGGATTCTACAGATTTTAATTTCCCTTCTATTTGCATACAATGTAGCTCAGTATTTGTTTTATTTATTTTATACAGCCTTTTTTGCTCATCTTTATCAAGGTCCCAATAATTATGGACCTGACTAGCTTCGCTGCAAAGTGTCTGTATTTTAATACTTTCTGAAAAATGCAATTAACACGAGTCATAGTCAAGGCTCTAATTTTTAAAATGTGTTTATTTAACCTTTATTTAACTAGGCAAGTCAGTTAAGAAAAAATTCTTATTTACAATGACAGCCTACCCCGGCCAAACTCGGACGATGCTGGGCGAATTGTGCGCCGCCCTATGGGACTCCCAATCACGGCCGGATGTGATGCAGCCTGGATAAAGTGCGACAAAATATTTTGCTGTCCGACCAAGACTTTTCTTTTGAGAGCAGATCTGTCTTTCGTATCAGCATCGACACATGCCTCAACGACACACTTAGCAAACATTTTAGGAAACGCACGTTACATCTTCGGCCGTTGTAGGAAAGATGCATAGTTAAAACACTCATAATCATAAAATCCATAGCTATCAGGAAACCGAGCCCAGGTAACTTTACCGGTATATCCAAACATTTGGGGGCACAGAAAGAAAGGAAAAGGGATAGCTTCTTCTGGAGATCAACGATCATTGCAATGAATGAATGACAGATCTCTTGCATGTTGTCATCACAAACCTGACGTTTCTAAAGAGACATTGTACAATTCAATGTAATGCATCTCAATAGGACAACTGTGCTTTTACACAATGTAAAAATCTAATATTCCACAAATTACTTTCTAATTTCAATGATAGGTATTCATATCAACATTTTATCTTTTATAATAAACAAATGTCTTTACAGTGTTACATATTAGTTTCTAGGGCACGACATGTGCTTCAAAAGTAGCTAGAATTCATATAGGCTGCATCTCAATTAAATAAAAAAATAGTTGTTTCTTATTCTCCTAAATTTCACATGGTGCTCCTAACATTTTTAAATTAGGAGCATCAGTGGTACCAATGAAAATGTTTAATTTAGAGCCTTGGCCATAGTTCACTTCGCTCTATGGCTTATACAGTAGCAGGGGGTGAAACGTCTATTGTGGAGAGACAGACATTTTCCTGAATGTAATGAGCTTCTTCACCTTGTTATCTTGAGGCCATTGAAAAAAAATGATAGCTCAAGTTCACTGACTTCTCACCATGTTAAAGCTCTATTCTCATCCTCCCAGACCGCCTCATTTACTTGCATCTACATCAACTGTTCTAGGACCAGCTTAACCCCTTTCATATTTAACCATCTCCTTTCACTCTCATCTATGAACTGTTCTAGGACCAGGCTTAACTTACTTTCACATGTTCAACCATTGTTTGAAAAAATCTATTTTATTCTTGACATTCACATTGTTCACAAATTTTTTTTTTCCATATTTTTTTTTAGGTCCACTCCCTTCATTCCTCTCTCTCTTCAATGTTTAACAATGAGACATCTCACCATGCTGAGGTGAAATGGATCTCTCCACCCACCTATCGCCCTGTTCTTGCTGAGGAAACCGGATCTCGCTGAGAGAAGCTGACCCACAACTTCACAGGGGATCGGGTGGCGGCCATATTGAATTGGCTGAATGAGTGCGACGGTGTTAGTTTACCGTCTTCCCCAATAGGACAGGACAATAGGGAGAGACAGGCGAGAGGCCCTTGCTCAGCGAGGTAGACAGACAGGGCATTGAAGGGATGGGGATGGGTCATTGTAGGGTAAAGGTGTACCAGCTAACACATGCTTAGCATAGCATAGCGCTAACTCCAGGCTGACAATGAATGGAGTTGTGTGTCTGCGCTAGTTGTGTTGGTCACTTATCCTGGGACTGCAGGTTTGATGGCTAACCCTTGTAGTAACAGAGGGAATTTAAAGTACAACAATATGGTCCCTTTTCAAATCAATATGCTTATTTGGCAGGTCTGGGCTATGAGTGAATATGTTAGCATTGATAGCATCCACAACAGTGGCATCATTAGTCCTGGGCTTCCGGGACTTCAGCCAAGGATGATTTTGGTCCAGCCTCGGATGTTAATTTTTTTTTTACATTTTAAGCTGATATGAGTTTTCATAACCAAACGCGTTATGCAGTATATAAAAGACACAGAAGTTAGGTTGAAAATACTGTGTCCCTGAAAACAGGTTACTCTGCTTTCTGTCGACTCTGCAGGGAGAGTGCCTCTGGAGTGACGCGGTTCCTGCTGTGATTGGTCGAGATTTCACAACGCACTGGACGCTCACGTCCCTTAACCCCTCCCCACCCCTACAACAGCGATTAGATGTCATCACTAGGCAAAACTCTTGTAACTCAGTCAGTCTGCAGCATAGCACAGAGAAAATATGGATATTCTGAACTTCTTCAGAAAGATAAGCAAAAAAGTGATCTGTTTGAGCAAGTTGAGCACGAGCAGGCAGCAATGAATGAGGTGGAGAGGGCAGAACAGCCATAAAGTCAAAGTTTAGCAATAGCAGCTGAGTTAGCCACAGGTTTGTGCAGGGTTGGTGGTAGCTAACTAGCTAACATAAACTCACGTAAACTCGTACATCGCCTTGGTCCGTACAATTGCCCTTATTTTAGCGCCCCAAAAACGTAATACTTCCAGATCAACTGTAATGTCAATACCAATTACATGACCTAAACGCTGCCCGTTTCTGCATAATTCAAGCAGGCAATGAGCCCCGTCGGGTCTTTTAAAAAATAAAAATAATTGGTGGGTGGGGAAGCGAAACTAATGCGTGATAGTGAGAAGGAGAGATGTTGTGTGGGAAAATTGCCTTTTTTCACTCGATCTGTCCAACTTATCACCTTATCGCCTCTAAAATGTAAATAAAACACTATAAAGAGTTTATATAATATGTCATAACATACAGTGGGGCAAAAAAGTATTTAGTCAGCCACCAATTGTGCAAGTTCTCCCACTTGAGAGAGGCCTGTAATTTTCATCATAGGTACACTTCAACTATGACAGACAAAATGAGGGAAAAAAAATCCAGAAAATCACATTGTAGGATTTTTAATGAATTTATTTGCAAATTATGGTGGAAAATAAGTATTTGGTCACCTACAAACAAGCAAGATTTCTGGCTCTCACAGACCTGTAACTTCTTCTTTAAGAGGCTCCTCTGTCCTCCACTCGTTACCTGTATTAATGGCACCTGTTTGAACTTGTTATCAGTATAAAAGACACCTGTCCACAACCTCAAACAGTCACACTCCAAACTCCACTATGGCCAAGACCAAAGAGCTGTCAAAGGACACCAGAAACAAAATTGTAGACCTGGAAGACTGAATCTGCAATAGGTAAGCAGCTTGGTTTGAAGAAATCAACTGTGGGAGCAATTATTAGGAAATGGAAGACATACAAGACATTTTACATTACATTTAAGTCATTTAGCAGACGCTCTTATCCAGAGCGACTTACAAGTTGGTGCATTCACCTTATGATATCCAGTGGAACAACCACTTTACAATAGTGCATCTAACTCTTTTAAGGGGGGGGGGGGTTAGAAGGATTACTTTATCCTATCCTAGGTATTCCTTAAAGAGGTGGTGTTTCAGTTGTTTCCGGAAGGTGGTGATTGACTCCGCTGACCTGGCGTCGTGGGGGAGTTTGTTCCACCATTGGGGTGCCAGAGCAGCGAACAGTTTTGACTGGGCTGAGACCACCGCTCAGACCAAATGTCTGAGACCACTGATAATCTCCCTCGATCTGGGGCTCCACGCAAGATCTCACCCCGTGGGGTCAAAATGATCACAAGAACGGTGAGCAAAAATCCCAGAACCACACGGGGGGACCTAGTGAATGGCCTGCAGAGAGCTGGGACCAAAGTAACAACGCCTACCATCAGTAACACACTACGCCGCCAGGGACTCAAATCCTGCAGTGCCAGACGTGACCCCTGCTTAAGCCAGTACATGTCCAGGCCCGTCTGAAGTTTGCTAGAGAGCATTTGGATGATCCAGAAGAAGATTGGGAGAATGTCATATGGTCAGATGAAACCAAAATAGAACTTTTTGGTAAAAACTCAACTCGTCGTGTTTGGAGGACAAAGAATGCTGAGTTGCATCCAAAGAACACCATACCTACTGTGAAGCATGGGGGTGGAAACATCATGCTTTGGGGCTGTTTTTCTGCAAAGGGAACAGGACGACTGATCCGTGTAAAGGAAAGAATGAATGGGGCCATGTATCGTGAGATTTTGAGTGAAAACCTCTTTCCATCAGCAAGGGCATTGAAGATGAAACGTGGCTGGGTCTTTCAGCATGACAATGATCCCAAACACACCGCCCGGGCAACGAAGGAGTGGCTTCGTAAGAAGCATTTCAAGGTCCTGGAGTGGCCTAGCCAGTCTCCAGATCTCAACCCCATAGAAAATCTTTGGAGGGAGTTGAAAGTCCATGTTGCCCAGCAACAGCCCCAAAACATCACTGCTCTAGAGGAGATCTGCATGGAGGAATGGGCCAAAATACCAGCAACAGTGTGTGAGAACCTTGTGAAGACTTACAGAAAACGTTTGACCTCTGTCATTGCCAACAAAGGGTATATAACAAAGTATTGAGATAAACTTTTGTTATTGACCAAATACTTATTTTCCACCATAATTTGCAAATAAATTCATTAAAAATCCTACAATGTGATTTTCTTTCCAGTGAGTGTATTTGATGAGTTTCGTTTCTGTATCTAGCCTTGCTAGCTGAGACCGAAGAGACGAGATAATGTTTTTCTGACTATAGCCCATATCTTCTGTGGACTGAAGCTGAACTTTATTTACTACAACTTGATATTTAACCCTGTTTAAAATGGGCAATGTTGACATGTTTGAACTGACCAAATGAAATGAATCATTGAAGGCTTATAACCTATTCCATTCTACAGGTAAACATGCTGGGCTATGTAACTATTTGTAAAATAGTTACCCATTTTAATCACTTAGCTACTTATTTTTTCTATTGTTGTCCTGGATGGCAGTCAAGCTCCATGCCATCCAGGACCTCTATACCAGGCGGTATCAGAGGAAGGCCCTAAAAATGGTCAAAGACTCCTGCCACCCAAGTCATAGACTATTCTCTCTGCTACTGCACGGCAAGAAGTACCAGAGAGCAGAGTCTGGGACCAAAAGACTCCTGAACAGCCTCTACCCCCAAGCCATAAGATTGCTGAACAATTAATAAAATGGCAACCCGGACAATTTGAATTGACCCCCTTTTTTTGCACAGACTCTACACACATACTCATACATAGAGTGTGGGTAAGTCTGGGAAGACAACGGCTAGGGGAGCACACCCTGAGAGAAAAGCAACGTGCTGTCCTCCGAAAGACTGGAGTTCCGGCAGCCTCCTGCAGCTGTGGGGAGGTGCTGGTCATCTTGGATTTTTTCCAAGTCTATTTTGTAATATTGAAGAAGTGATGTTGGGACAAGCGCATCCCCCACGTCACTCAGCGCACAGGTATCCACTACTGCTCTTCAGCGAGTTCCACCTAAATGTCCTGCACCGTTAAAGTCTATTCGCGTCAGGAGGGTCGCAGGGTAACGGGGGCAAGACTGAATGATCTGGAAGCTTCTAGCCAGGCCCCTGCACAGTAGCGGCACAGGGCTATTGGTCATCAGCAGCTGGGATTTGAGTGGCAGCTGATCCTGGCAGACCCCTGTATGTCTGAGCACCCCTATTTAGGAACCACACTGCTCACCACTGCTGGGGAAACGCCTAGAAAATGTAGCATGAGCATTGCACACTAACGTTCATGGATTTCCGCAGTCAAAAAGTAAATAAAAATAAATATGACCCCTTATGACTTGCAACATTGAACATGACTCTCTTGGACTGATATCAGGGATGTCCTCATTACGCACATCTTGAGAGGAGTACTGGACACATCATCGGATGATCTTAACCAAGCCCTGCTATCTGCCTCAAGATGTCCACCAAGAAAAGCCTGCATTGTGCTCGACTTCAGGAAACAGAGGAACGTAACAACCTACACTCTTAGAATTTTTTCTGTGGAAAGGAAAAGGTTTTACATGGAACCCGAAAGGGTTAAACCGGGAACCAAAAGGGTTCTTCAAATGATTTACCTACAACTGAAAAACCCTTTTAGGTTCTAGATAGCAGATTTTTGTTCTAAGAGTGTACTTCACTCTCTAGCAGAAAAACTAGAGATTCAAAATCGAATTTGAATTGTCACATGCTTCTTAAACAACAGGTGGACTAACAGTGAAATGCTTTCTTATGAGCCCTTCCCAACAATGCAGAACACAATAAAATTAAAATTAAAATAATAATAGAAAATAAATAGTGAAACGAGAAATACACAATGAGCAATGATAGCTTCGCTATATCCAGTGCATTCGGAAAGTATTTAGACCACTTGACTTTTTCCACATTTTGTTACGTTACAGCCTAATTCTAAAATTGATTTAATAGTTTTTTCCCCCTCATCAATCGACACACAATACCCCACAATGACAAAGCAAAACAGTTTTTTTGAAAAGTTTGCAAATTTATAAGAAATAAATACATGAAATATCACATTTACATAAGTATTCAAACCCTTTACTCAGTACTTTGTTGAAGCACCGTTGGCAGCGATTACAGCCTCGAGTCTTCTTGGGTATGACGCTACAAGCTTGGCACACCTGTATTTGGGGAGTTTCTCCCATTCTTCTCTGCAGATCCTCTCAAGCTCTGTCAGGTTGGATGGGGAGCGTCGCTGCACAGCTATTTTCAGGTCTCTCCAGAGATGTTCGATCGGGTTCAAGTCCGGCCTCTGGCTGGGCCACTCAAGGACATTCAGAGACTTGGCCCGAAGCAACTCCTGCGTTATCTTGTCTGTGTGCTTAGGGTCGTTGTCCTGTTGGAAGGTGAACCTTCGCCCCAGTCTGAGGTCCTGAACACTCTTGAGCAGGTTTTCATCAAGGATCTCTCTGTACTTTGCTCCGTTCATCTTTACCTCAATCCTGACTAGTCTCCCAGTCCGCTGAAAAACATCCCCACAGCATGAAGCTGTTTTGGTGGCAGGTTTTCTCCATATGTGATGCTTGGCATTCAGGCCAAAGAGTTCAATCTTGGTTTCATCAGACCAGAGAATCTTCTTTCTCATGGTCAGAGTCCTTTTGGTGCTTTTGGCAAACTCCAAGAGGGCTGTCATGTGAATTTTTATTAAGGAGTTGCTTCCATCTGGCGGCTCTACATAAAGACCTAATTGGTGGAGGGCTGCAGAGATGGTTGACCTTCTGGAAGGTTCTCATATTCTCCATAGAGGAACTTTGGAGCTCTGTCAGAGTGACAATCGGGTTCTTGGTCACCTCCCTGACCAAGGCCCTTGTCCCCCGATTGCTCTGTTTGGCTGGGCGGTCAGCTCTTGGAAGAGTCTTGGTGGTTCCAAACTTCTTCCATTTAAGAATGATTGTGGCCACTTCAATGCTGCATAAATTTGTTGGTACCCTTCTCCAGATCTGTGCCTTGACACAATCCTGTCTAAGAGCTCTACAGACAATTCCTACGACCTCATGGCTTGGTTTTTCCTCTGACATCCACTGTCAACTGTGCGTCCTTATATAGACAAGTCTGTGCCTTTCCAAATCATGTTCAATCAATTGAATTTACCACAGGTGGACTCCAATAAAGTTGTAGAAACATCTCAAGGTTGATCAATGGAAAGGATGCACCTGAGCTCAATTTAGAGTCTCATAGCAAAGTGTCTGAATACTTATGTAAATTTCTGAAAACCTGTTTTCGTTTTGTCATTATGGGGTATTGAGTGTAAATTGATTAGAAGGAAAAAAATATTTAATTGATTTTAAAATAAGGCCGTAATGTAACAAAATGTGGAAAAAGTAATGGGGTCTGAGTACTTTCCGAATGCACTGTACATGGGGGTACCAGTACCGAGTCGATGTGCAGGGGTACGAGAAAATCGAGGTAAATTTGTACATATAGGTGGGGTTAAAGTGACTAGGCAACAGGACAGATAATAGACAGTAGCGGCAGCGTATGTGATGAGTGTGGAAGTGTGTGTGTGTGGCGAATGTGTGCCTGTGTGTACGTGTTATGTGTGTGTGTGTGTGTGTGTGTGTGTGTATGTGTTGGAGTGTCAGTGTATGTGTGAGTGTATGGGTAGAGCCTTCCTCTGACACTGCCTGGTAAACAGGTTCTGGATGGCAGGGAGTTCGGCCCCAGTGATGTACAGGGCTGTACTCACTACTCTCTGTAGTGCCTTGCGTCAGATGCAGAGCAGTTGCCATAACAAGTAGTGATGTAGCCAGTCAAGATACTCTCAATGGTGCAGCTATAGAACCTTATGAGGATCTGAGGGCTCATGCCAAATGTTTTCAGCCTCCTTAGGGGGAAGAGGCGTTTGTGTGTTTGGACCATTATAGGTCCTTTTGTGATCTGTGCACCGAGGAACTTGAAGCTCTCGACTTGCTCCACTACAGCCCCGTCAATGTGGATGGGGGCGTGTTTGGCCCTCCTTTTCCTGTTGTCCACGATCATCTCCTTTGTCTTGCTCACGTTGAAGGAGAGGTTGTTGTCCTGGCATTGAGATTCTCCTGAGTGCGGAGGGTCCAAGTGATGACAAATGGTCCTCCCTAAGCACATCACTCTATGAGTCAGCAGCTACAGAAGCAAGAAACATTAGGACTGGTTCAATGAAAACTCCATGTAGATCTCCATCCTACATGACAGCATATACAAGGC
Organism: Salvelinus namaycush; assembly: GCF_016432855.1. Classification (NCBI taxonomy): domain Eukaryota; kingdom Metazoa; phylum Chordata; class Actinopteri; order Salmoniformes; family Salmonidae; genus Salvelinus; species Salvelinus namaycush. Next base: position 18,785,175 of record NC_052345.1, read on the forward strand.
ACAAAAAGACACACTCAACAACCCCACCTATGAGGCCCTCAAAAAGCAATGGCAAGTGCAGCGGAGGGAGGCACAGAGTGCTCTACGACATCTACAAAATGAGTGGTGGATCTCCAAAGCACAAGAAATCCAATCTTGTGCGGACTGATATGACATGCACAGCTTTTATGATTCACTGAAGACCACCCACAGCCCAAGAAGTTGCTTTCTCTGTCCCCTCAGAATGGTAGATGGGTCCACTCTCATAAAAGACTAAACGAAGATAGTCCAGAGGTGGGGTGAACACTTTGTAGCCCTCTTAAACCAGATGAACCAAGTTGACTTCTCAATCCTGGAGGAGTTCCCAACCCTGCCCACCATCCAGAACCTTGATCTCCCACCCACCTCTTCAGAGGTCTGCGCCACCATCGGGTCACTGAAGAACAACACAACTCCTGGACTTGACTCCATCCTTGCAGAGATCCCGAAAACAGGGATCCATCTCTGTATCGTTGCAGTTCACCTGTTCATCTCGGCGATATGGAGACGAGAGCTTCCGCCATCAATGGAGGGATGCAAACATTGTCACTATATACAATGACCAAGAGGACAAATCCATCTGCAGCAACAGCAGGGGCACATCCCTCCAGTTGCTGGCAAAGTCCTGCCGAAGGTCATGCTCTGCAGACTCATCGACACCATCCCCGAAGACCTGCTACCGGAGTCCAACTGCGACTTCAGAAAGAACAGAAGCACGGTGGACGTGATCTGTGGGAGTTGACTGTATCTCTGACCATTCTGTGTTGTCTGACATTTCAGGCTGGGGTCTTGTTAGAATCTTGTTAGAATGTTTGTAATGATATATCTGAAGGCCAGACTAATGTATGAAGACCCAGAAACCTACCTAGTAGTTTCCTTTCATCCAATATGGGTTGTAATGCTCTCTAATGAAGTTTTGTAGCCACATAAATAGTTCAAAACACTATTTGAACTCTTCCAGGCTTGTTTTGAGAATCTGTACGGTACAGATCCATAATCAAGCCTATCCCCAAATCCTCCAAAAATGACCCTAAAATCCCATTGAACTATAGAGGGATAAGTCTCATTAGCAATTTATGTAAAATGTATTCTTGCATTCTAAATAGCAGGCTCTCCAACTATCTAGAACTGTCTGGTCAGCTTGCTGATGAACAGAATGGCTTTAGGAAAGCCAGAGCGTGTATAGACCATATACACTATATATACAAAAGTATGTGGACACACCTTCAAATGAGTGGTTTCGGCTATTTCAGCCACACACATTGCTGACAGGTGTATAAAATCGAGCACACAGCCATGCAATCTACACACATTGGCAGTAGAATGGCCTCAGTGACTTTCAACTTGGCACCGTCATAGGATGCCACCCGTCCAACAAGTCCGTTCGTCAAATTTCTGCCCTGGTAGAGCTGCCCCGGTCAACTGTAAGTGCTGTTATTGTGAAGTGGAAACCTCAAGGAGGAAAAACTGTTCATCGGGAGCTTAAAACATTTTGTTTCCATGTCCAAGCAGCCACACACAAGTCTAAGATCCCCATGCGCAATGCCAAGCGTCGGTTGGAGTGGTAAAGACTCTGGAGCAGTGGAAACACGTTCTCTGGAGAGATGAATTACACTTCACCATCTGGCAGTCCGACGGATGAATCTGGGTTTGGCGGATGCCAGGAGAACGCTACATGCCCGAATGCATAGTGCCAACTGTAAAGTTTGGTGGAGGAGGAATAATGGTCTGGATCTGTTTTTCATGGTTCAGGCTAGGCCTTTTATTTCCAGTGAAGGGAAATCTTAACGCTACAGCATACAATTACATTCTAGACGATTCTATGCTTCCAACTTTGTGGCAACAGTTTGGGGAAGGCCCTTTCCGGTTTCAGCATGACAATTCCCCCGTGCACAAAGCGAGGTCCATACAGAAATGGTTTGTAGAGATCGATGTGGAAGAACTTGACTGGCTTGCACAGAGCCCTGACCTCAACTCCTTAGAACACCTTTGGGATGAATTGGAACCCTGACTATGAGCCAGGCCTAATTGCCCGACCTCACTAATGCTCTTGTATAGAATGGAAGCAAGTCCCCACAGCCATGTTCCAACATCTAGTGGAAAGCCTTCCCAGAAGAGTGGAGGCTGTTATAGCAGCAAAGGGGGGACCAACTCTATATTAAGGTCCATGATTTTGAAATGAGATGTTCAATGAGAACGTGTCCACATACTTTTGGTCATGTAGTGTATCATACGAAATGGGTGATGGACATCCACAAATTAATACAAACCATACGAAACGTAACATATCGTACTAAATGTAGTGTCTCGGATTTACTTACAGAATCATGCAAAATGCTCTGAGACCAGGTCGGTGTGTCACAACAGCCGTGCACAAGGATATGGAAACAGAGAGTGGGGTGACCCTGGACTTCAGATTGGACGGGAACCTCTTCAACATTAGGCGGCTCCAACCTGCCACAAAGCTCAAATCTGAACGCATACTTAAGCCCCAGTACACCGATGATTGCGCTCTTGTGGCACATATCCCTCCAGCCCTACAAGCCAACCCCACAACGGCTGTGAGAGCATATAGCAGAATGTTAACATCCCAAAAACAGAGGCCCTATGTCAGTGGTCAACTGAAACAGCCGCGTTCTCCATCTCAGACTCATCACCTGCCATTATAACAAACTTTAAATATCTTGGAAGCATCCTCTCTGAAGACTGCAACATCGACCAGGATATCCAGAATCGGATCAAACAGACCTCATCCTCCTTTGGACGGCTGAGGTAGAGGGTTTACAGCAACCTGAACCTACACACCTAAGTTGCTGTCCACCAGGCAGTGTGTGTATCTACACTCCTTTATGGAAGTGAAACATGGACAGTCTACAGCTGACACTTAAAACCACTGGAGTACTTTCACATAAAATGCCTCCAATGTATTTTGAAAGTGAACTGGCAGGACTGTGTTTCCCGCACTCAGATATCCCAGGAGCATTGAGGTGTCCATCCCAAGATGCTGTACGGACAGCTACAGCTGGGCCGTCGCGCTGCCCCGTGTGTAGAAAATGTGGCTTAAGGACCGACTGAAGGCATCACTAAAGAAGTTTTGGATAAACCCTGCCTCCTTTGACACTGTTGCTTCGGACCGCTCCTCCTGGTGCGGCCTCTGCCATCAGGGAGTGCAGTTGTCCGAGAAAAAAAGACATGAACATGCTGCACTGGCCTCAACGGGACAGGCCTTCCTGTGCTCGGTCCGTGGCAGACAGTGTGCAACCCGTATCGGATTATGTAGTCATCAGCGAACACACAAGCAGTAGAGGAAGTCATCATCGGATACGATGGACTCCCTTAAGCAAGCAAGTAAGTGTGTGTGTGTGTGTGTGTGTGTGTGTGTGTGTGTGTGTGTGTGTGTGTGTGTGTGTGTGTGTGTTGATTGGTGTTTCCTTTTCATTTAAACCTTGCGGTTTGATGTCTCAACCGGCTGAAAGAGAGATATTTTCTCGTTCCTCACACACACAGACACACAAACACACATACAGTTGAAGTCAGAAGTTTACATACACTTAGGTTGGAGTCATTAAAACTCGTTTTTCAACCACTCCACAAATGTATTGTTAACAAACGATAGTTTTGGCAAGTCGGTTAGGACATCTACTTTGTGCATGACACAAGTCATTTTCCTCTTTGCTTGACATCATTGGAAAATCAAAAGAAATCAGCCAAGACCTCAGAAAAAGATTTGTAGACCTCCACAAGTCTGGTTCATCCTTGGGAGCAATTTCCAAACGCCTGAAGGTACCATGTTCATCTGTACAAACAATAGTACGCAAGTATAAACTCCATGGGACCACGCAGCCGTCATACCGCTCAGGAAGGAGACACGTTCTGTCTCCTAGAGATGAACGTACTTTGGTGCGAAAAGTGCAAATCAATCCCAGAACATCAGCAAAGGACCTTGTGAAGATGCTGGAGGAAACAGGTACAAAATTAACTATATCCACAGTAAACACAGTAAAATGAGTCCTATATCAATATAACCTGAAAGGCCGCTCAGCAAGGAAGAAGCCACTGCTCCAAAACCGCCACAAAAAAGCCAGACTACGGTTTGCAACTGCACATGGGGACAAAGATCGTATTTTTTGGAGAAATGTCCTCTGGTCTGATGAAACAAAAATAGAACTGTTTGGCCATAATGACCATCGTTATGTTTGGAGGAAAAAGGAGGAGGCTTGCAAGCTGAAGAACACCATCCCAACCATGAAGCACGGGGTTTGCAGCATCATGTTGTGGGGGTGCTTTGCTGCAGGAGGGACTGGTGCGCTTCACAAAATAGATGGCATCATGAGGAGGAAAATTGTGGCTATATTGAAGCAACATCTCAAGACATTAGTCAGGAAGTTAAAGCTTGGTCGCAAATGGGTCTTCCAAATGGACAATGACCCCAAGCATACTTCCAAAGTTGAGGCAAAATGGCTTAAGGTCGACAAAGTCAAGGTATTTGAGTGGCCATCACAAAGCCCTGACCTCAATCCAATACAAAATGTGTGGGCAGAACTGAAAAAGCGTGTCCGAGCAAGGAGGCCTACAAACCTGACTCAGTTTCACCAGCTCTGTCAGGAGGAATGGGCCAAAATTCACCCAATTTATTGTGGGAAGCTCGTGGAAGGCTACCCGAAATGTTTGACCCAGGTTATACAGTTTAAAGGCAATGCTACCAAATACCAATTGAGTGTATGTAAACTTCTGACCCACTGGGAATGTGATGAAAGAAATAAAAGCTGAAATAAATCATTCTCTCTACTATTATTCTGACATTTCACATTCTTAAAACAAAGTGGTGATCCTAACTGACCTAAGACAGTGAATTTTTACTTGGATTAAATGTTAGGAATTGTGAAAAACTGAGGTTAAATGTATTTGGCTAAGGTGTATGTAAACTTCCGACTTCAACTGTACATACATAGAAGCATGTGCACACAGACTAACACATGCCCACAGACATGCACACACTCAGAAATACACATACACACACACGCACTGCAAAGTCTTTGTGAGGTAACAAGTCGGAATTTCACACCCACAGCTCAGACAGCTCGTCAGCCCTAGAACTGTGCCACAGTTCCTCCTCCAGTCCAGACACAGCTAATGGAGGAAAATATGACATACACACACACTTGAAATCCCATACACACATACATACACACACACAATCCCTCCCCCCAAACACTGCCCCACATATTCATGTGTAGTGTCCATATATAATGTATGTGTTGTGTATGTACAATGTTAGGCTGTGTGTGTGCAGTGTACTCAGGGTGCACTGTACTGTAAAGGTGTGTGTGTGTGTACTGTATGGAGATGGGACTGCTCAGCAGACTGAATGGAAATGTGCCGGAGGGGCCTGCAGTGCTGGAGCAGATGGGCGGGCCAGCGTGGTGCACCCGCACGCCACTGTGTGTGTGTGTGTGTATGTGTGTGTGTGTGTGTGTGTGTGTGTGTGTGTGTGTGTGTGTGTGTGTGTGTGTGTGTGTGTGTGTGTGTGTGTGTGAGTTTATGTGTATGCGTGTGTTTTTCTGTCCCACCTAGCATGCTCTGTAAGGCAGCCTGACATGATGAGGTCTCTCTTGTTATCCTGGGACCAGCTAGTGTGTGTGTGTGTGTGTGTCATTCTACCCCACTGAGCATGCTCAGTGAGGCAGCCTGACATGGTGTCACCAGAAAGGCCTCTGTTTTGCCATATGACCAGCAAGAATTGTGTGTCTATGTGTGTGTGTGTGTGTGTCTGCGAGGGGTCGGCAGGGAGGGTGCAGGGGTCCAAATTTGTTTTTTTCTCTCAAGGAACTCAGTCTGGCTTTAAACTTACTTTTGAAAGTTGTAATAGTAGAATGCACAAGTTGTAATTTCAAAATGGGGTAGTGCATCATCAGTTCCTCTTGTGATGTTTGTCATTGCATACATTAGAGAGCTATTTATAACTTGTCATCATTTTCCAGATCAACTAGCCCATGTCAGCTAACATTTTTTTAATTTAGGTTTTTTAGTCCATATATATTGTTGTCATGCTTATGTCACTCAAATATCACCTGCATACACATTAAACATAGCAAACTGTATAGGATTGCAAGAAAATGTGCTTTAAAACTGCAAAATGTTCTTAGCACCCATGACAAAATGTGTAGAATTGCAGGAAATAATCTTTAAACCTGCAAAATACTCTCTACCAACAAGAGTTGTGTAAACAGTTTGTGTCATGAACAGTGGTTGTACCCATAGAAACAGACGCAGGACATTTTTTTTTCTTTAACGTCAATTATCTAATAACGCTTAAACTGAGATTTTTTTCATATTGACAATTGTCATACTTGAGTAAAAGTAAAATATACCTTAATAGAAAATGACTCATGAAAAGTCACCCAGTAGAATTCTACTTGAGTAAAAGTCTAAAATTATTTGGTTTAAAATATACTTAAGTATCTAAAGTAAAAGTATAAATCATTTCAAATTCATTATATTAAGCAAACTAGGCACCCTTTTCTTGATTTTTTAAATTACGGAAAGCCAGGGGCACACTCCAACACTCAGACATAATTTACAAACAAAGCGTGTGTGTTTAGTGAGTCCGCCAGATCAGAGGCAGTAGATGACCAGGGACGTTCGGTTGATAAGTGCTTGAATTTGACTATTTTTCTGTCCTGCTTAGCATTCAAAATGTAACGAGTACTTTTGGGTGTCAAGGAAAATGTATGGAGTAAAAAATACAATATAGTATTAAGGAATGTAGTGAAGTAGTCAAAAATATAAATAGTAAAGCAAAGTACAGATACACAAAAAAACGACTTTAGTACTACTCTAGTACTTTAAAGTATTTTTACTAAAGTACTTTACACCACTCTATTCACGTATATGTCTATTTTATGTCATCTAAGGTTTTTATGTTGTGCCCGCCAACGGTTGAACAATAGGTGGGTGTCATGTTTTGGCTGATAAATGTACTAAAATGGGAATCAAAATTTAAATGTCAACTTTCAAATGGTATCACAAAGATGATTGGAATTCCACACCTCAGAGAATGTTGACTAGAATGGGAATATCTGTTGTTTTAAATTATACTGTCAATCCTCCATAGGAAACCTATTGAAATCATAGAAATATAGATAATAGAATAGACATGACCATTTAAGTTGACATTTGCCATTTTTGGGTGGACTGGCCGCCATATTTGTGGTAATGATAGAAGTTAAAATTTCAATTCAATTTAAATTTCAATGGTGTACCAGATAAATTGAAGTGAAGTGACACCCACCCTGTATTCAAGAGCATGATATGTCTCAACCGATGGCAGAGACAATACAAAAACCTCAACACAAAAAAGTGCCTTTGTTATACACACACTCACACACACAAACTCTCACACACGTTTACAGTAAAGTACACACATTAACGGATGCACATGCAGTACACACATACTCACATAGTTCACACATGGATGCACACACATACACAATACACACTCACACTTGAAGGCACACAAACACACGTATGGTACACACTCACACATGAATACATGCACATTCGTCTCTCACATATACAGTGCACAGTTACACGTGAATGCACAGACGAATAGTCATACACACGCAAGCAAGCACACACACACACACACACACACACACACACACACACACACACACACACACACACACACACACATGCATGCAGGCACACATTCATACACACAGCCCCCAGGCAGCTGCTGTTGATGTCTTGTGCTTTTTCCTGTGTCCTCCTAACCTGCTCTTCACCCTGTTACAAACTGGGCTGCAAAATAATCCTCCCTCCCCCCTCTTTTCTCTCTACCACCTCTACTTCTCCTCTTCCTCTCTCTCTCTCCTATGTTCCATGGGCATCAAATCATCCTCCCTCCCCATCCTCCTCCTCTCTCTCTCTCTCTCTCTCTCTCTCTCTCTCTCTCTCTCTCTCTCTCTCTCTCTCTCTCTCTCTCTCTCTCTCTCTCTCTCTCTCCTCTCCCCATCCTCCCCCTCCCATCTCTCTCTCTCTCTTTCTCTCTCTTTCTCTCTCTCTCTCTCTCTAGTCTCTCCTTTCCATCCACACAATGAGGTGGTGGCGAGAGCTTCAGTATGCATGACTATTTGCTCTCAACACCACCCCCATTCACTTACATGTACCTCATAAATATTCAACTGGGTTAAACAGAAGAGCAGTATTGCTGATCGGGCCCATGTGTCCGTCAATGACACACCGTGGCCAGACATACACCTTTGGTAGCCTCCCACACATGCGCACACAAAAACACGCCCCCCCCCCCCATAGCTAAACCAATGGAAACCCTTAAATCAAAGCATCGGCATCGGGCCCTAGTTACCAAGATAACCTCTTTCCTGGTTAACCTCATGGGCCCTGGTTGAAAGTAGTGCACTATATAGGGAATAGGGTGCCATTTGGGACACATCCGTTGGGCTTCTCTGGTTTTCTACTTATCAGACTTCGAAACATGGCCAAGTCTATGTTTGGGAATCAACCACTGTCACACCCTAGTGGTTAGTCACATGTTTTCCCATCATGCAAAGTCACCACCTGTGGTCTATTGGTTGACACACCCAGAGGCTCCACCCTCATGTAATAGCCTGGTTTTGGCCTAGTATACCAAGGGGACATAAACACTGTAGGCCATATATTCAAGAGCCAGCATGTTTATGTGAGATGCTACAGAAGCCGACTATGTCATTTTTTACAGTAAGAGTATACTGCGTCGCCTTCGAGTTTCCCCTATTGGCAAGTGGAGGTGTTTTAAATGTGAGTGCACTGAGTGCATGGTTTGTGTTGGTGTGTAAAATAAAATAAAGAGGAAGGGTCATTTAAAAAAATCTAAAATGTCTCTTTTGTGCAGAGACTTACGAGTTAGTGTCCGTGTATAGTTTCTCTGTAGAGATCATGATATATATTTGCGTGCATATTTTTTCTCCACCAACTCTTGTCGACTGGTCCAGACAGTCTGTACAGTGTGTGTGTGTGTGTGTGTGTGTGTGTGTGTGTGTGTGTGTGTGTGTGTGTGTGTGTGTGTGTGTGTGTGTGTGTGTGTGTGTGTGTGTGTGTGTGACTGTCTTGCGTCTGTGTGAAGGCTAAATCAAACGAAACGCGACCGAGCATTGCTTCGCGGAGACGCGAGAAAAATAGACTTGCTTTCTAATTTGAGGTGCATGGCGCTTTTGACGCCGTTGACGCTCACAGCTCGTCTGTTTTCTGTCATTCACTACCGTGCATTCTAATTCCAGCGTGTACACGCTCCTTCGCGTTTCGTTTGATTTGGCCTTGAGGCTACAGAAACCTGTCCACACGGCAACCCTACAGCTTGGATGGGCCATCTGGGTTGTCAATACGACCCTTAGGAACAAACCCCATCACCCCCAAAAACCCTCCATCACCAACATCAACCCATCTTACCCAGAATCCTTTACTGCACTGCCCCGGCTCCCTAGAGCTGACAACAGGTGACAGGATTACAGAAACTGGACTCCGCAGGGGGAGGTGTGTGTGTGTGTGTGTGTGTGTGTGTGTGTGTCTGCTGTCTCATTTCTCCAGGATACACACCATGAATGACTGAGTAGGTAAATTGGCTCTAACCACTGACTCAGGATCAGCCATAGATTATCTGATCCTAGATCTGTTGTTATAAGGGCAATCCCTTTCTCCAGCATGAATAACAGAGGAGGGCATACCAGTCATTCATAGCCCGATAAATGTTTGGGCTGGCAGACAGTAATATCCTCTTTTATAACCCCCCTCTCTTTCTCTCTCTTGCTGTCTCTTTCATTCTCTCTGTGAGATCTAATAATATTATCCCCTAATCTTTCTCTCTCTCTCTCTGTTTCTCTCTATCTATCACTACGTTTTTGGAAAACAATATCCTGTCAATGTCCTTCCTCTTTGTCGCACGCTCTCCAATAATACCTCCTAAACTCTATCTTTACTGTATTTTCTTTCTCCCAAAATGCATTTTGAGGTTGTATAACTCCATATGGACCTTGTCTCACTCCCTTTCCCCAATCCTATCTCTCTTTTCCTATTTATGTTTTGATGTTTTCCCCTCTTCCCCGCTCTCTCGCTCTCTCTCTCTTCCGGTTCTCCCCCTTTCTTCTGTCAGCCCAATGTTTGGATACTTCAGCCCTGTGATGAAATGCCTCTTCTCCCTCTCTCTCTTCTCCTCTTTCTTCCCTCCGTCTTTCAGGATCAGGAGTCTTCTACCTCCCCTCCCTCCCTCTCCCCGTCACATGATGGGGTCCAGTCCAGACACACACATCCACTAGGCAGAGTCATCCCCCAGAGCGCCATATTCTGTAGTGTTGCATAATGTTCTGTAGTGTTCTGTACCCCCCTTATGAATCGTGGTTCCTCCACCCGACTCCACAGATGCTCAATCAGGCATTTTCCCGTCTCACCCTTCTGATTGATATGACTGCGGCATTTCGAGATGGACGGTAGCGCCACGTAGATGTTTATGTTTTCATAACTACTGTTGTACTGTACTGTGCTGTACTGTCTATGGGGGTTCTTTGAGGATAAACGTGTGATTACTAAATTAAACTAAACCGTAGTCAGTGAAAGTGAACCTGAGATTGTCACTAGCATTCGTGCACGTACAGTTTTTACACTTGGTTAAAAAGGCAAAGAATGGTATTGAGACGCCGATTAGCTTTCAATGTACACCGACCATCCCCTTTAGTGCATCCGCTAAATCGGTCCCACCAGAAACGAGCCACGGTGCCTCATCGCTTCCTCCTCTGTGTTTGGGTTCTAGCTGCAATGAGTGTGTGAGTGTGCGTGTCTGTGTGTGTGCATGTGAGGCCCCAGCCTTAGGAGAAACGTCAGAGGGGTCCGGGGGGCCTCTCCTCCCCGAGGCTACACTCCTCAATGGTCTCTCTGATGTTACTGATACTCTGCCCATGTCCTTTATACATCACTCCCTCCCTCCCTCCCTCCCTCTTTCACCCCACCACCACCCACCCTTTGAACTCTTGCAGAAAAATAGAGAAATACGCACAGGCACATACGAAGGCACACACACACACTATCCTGTGGGAACAGCTGTGACCTATCATTTCAGCAGCCCCCCCCCCCCCCCCCCCCCTCCCCACACCCTCCCGTTTTCTCTCACCTGGAAAACGATACCTTAATGGATCTACCACTCCAAGGCCTCTCGAGTGTTTGGCTGGACTGGTGAGAGTATTCCTGGGTGACTGGAATTCATTGTACCCACCCCCAACCCCACATCCCAGCCACCTCCCATACTCCATCCCAAGCCCTGAGGGCCAAGGGGGGGGTATGGGGTGGAACGGGTGCAAGGAGGACGAGGAGGAGGAGGATGGTGGCATGGCAATGAGAGAGAGAGCACCCGTTTCAAAATAGCTCACAGAAAATCTACCCTCTTTCCAACCTCTCTCCCGCTTTCCCTCCCTTCCCTCCCTTCTTCCCCCAGCAGTAATGGAAACCACCACTTAACCAGGCCTTGGGACAAACTGGGGCGTTATTGTTGACGAGCAGAGCGACTGAACGGAAAAAAAGGACACAAGAGGGGGCCTGTATCATGTCTGCATTTTGAAGGGGGGGTGGATGGATGGAGGGAGGGAGGAGGAGGGTGGAGCGCAGCCAGCAATAGAGGAACGCTAATGAAAAGTCCATATGTTCACTGCCCGCCGCCGCGCTGTTGAACCGTTGACTCTGTAAAAAAACAAACAAATAGCAACGCTGGAGAGGGAGAAGGAAGTTTCTTTAAGGTAACCTGAGGCGTGTGTTGGAGAACTGTGCACGTGCATCAATTTTTTTCCACCACTCAAAACCTCAACTTTGATTTTAGTGCACTGTTTATTTACTGCTTGTAAACTTGGTAGCAAGCATGATCTATTATCGTCACCCAGTATCATCCTTCAAAAATGCATGAGAGAGCATGAAAAGATAAGAACTTAGCGCAATTCAAGAATATTGATAGTAGTTCATCAAACAACAAAAAACAGAGGGGAAAACAGAGGGAGAAGCCGTGAACGCAAGAAAAAGGCAGAAATAGACAGAGGAGAGAGCAAAGGAGGGAGAGGAGAGGGAAAGAAAAACAAGGGGGTCTCCTGGGGGTCCTGCTCTGCTCCCGGAAAACATGCCACTGTTGATGAGCGGGAAGTGGATGACAGAGAGAGAAAGGGGGAGAGAGAGAGAGAGAGAGGGAGGGAGAAAGCGAGAGGGAAAGAGAGACAGTACTGTTGACGAGCAGGAGGATGTGGGAGGACGTCTTCCCGAGAAACAACGGCACGTAACTATGTCTGCCAAAGAAAAGAAAACAGCTAGAGACTGGCAGACTGAGAGAGAGAAAGAGAGAGGGTGAGGACTGATATATAGATAGAGAGAGAGAGTATTTTCCCTACAAAAAGTCCCCAAGACCCTTGATATCCAAAGAGAGAACGAAAGAGGGGGGAGAGAAAGAGAGAGAGAGTACTTTTCTTCCAAATAGCCCCCAGGCCCTTTGACATCAAGGCCCCAACTCACAACGCTTGCGTCATAAGAGGGGAGGAACGAGAGAAGAGATGAGAAGAGGAGAAGAACAGAGAAGAAGAGAGAATGTAAGCCGGGTCAGTGAACCCCCAGGAGCAGAAAGAGGAAAGAGACATTGGGAGGGGTTCAACAACTTAATGAATTAGCATGTCATCCGCTTTCACTGTGAATAACACAGACCGGTGTTCCTAGTGTGCCAGAGTTGACAAGGGAGGAAGGAAAAGAGCTCAGATGAACTGTTTGGACCTGGGTTCAAACACGATTTGAAATACTTTCAAATATTTATTGGTGCTTGATTGAGCTTGCCTGGCGTATAATGGACCAATGGAATAGCCACAAAACTGCAACCCTCTCTCATCTGGCACTCCAGACGGGCTAAAGCAAATGCTCAAAGTATTTGAAAGATATTAAACAGTATTTAAACCCAGGTCTGGAAGTGTTACTGCATTCTTGTGTGATGACTACAAAACAAAGTGAGTGAGTGAATAGAAGCGGAGGCCACTCTGCACACCTAATCATGGGCAAGGAATGTCTCGCATTGAGGGACAGTTTTCCTGTTTGAACAAAGCGTTTCATTTGACAGCTGCGATTTGTCAAGTTCAATTGTATTTGCTGAGCCCTCCCTAACAACTTAAACCCTTATTTGGGTGCAAGCGCGTGAATGTTTGATCTTCCCCGAAAAAAGGGAAAGAAGACAGAATTATGTAAGAATAAACAAAACCGACGACGATCTGACGAGCTGTCGACAAGCCTTGAGTATATAAACAGAAACGTTACATCATCATATTCGAACAAACGTTTTTCAAAGCCTCACGTATTATCAGAGAGCATGAGAACAACTTGTAGCAGAGAGATATTTTTGACACAGCTAGCTCCCAGGGGCCGGGGAGCCGAGGGGTTGGGGGGGGGGGGGGGGGGATGGGGTTGGGCTTTTCTATCTATATTCAGGAGGTGTAGCGTGAGATATGCGTTCGCATTCCAATCAGAACGAGGCCTTGCAAGCCAAGTAGCTGTCCTATCTAGCCGTCCGATTTTAATCTCCACGTCCTTGGCATATTGGCAGCCCACGCTGTGGGTGAGTGCAGGGTCACACGGCCCGGGAACGTCACTCATTTCAAAGGCCATCATCAAGGGCCCTCCCTCTCCAGACATCCTCCTCAAACAAGGCCCCCCATTCATCGTCTATGGGGCTGGAGGTGATATGTGCCTTGAATTTCATTGGCAGGGCATTGGTTGTTAAGGCATACTAAGCAACACAGCGATTACATTTATGTTTGTGTTTTCGCACCTGCGGGCTAGTAGAGTTGAGTTGTTATGGAGTGTAAATGTGTGAAGTTACAGGTGTAGAAAAGGTATTGATGTGTATGTCGGATTTGACAGGTGTCAGTTTCCGGAGCGCAGATATACAAACTGAATGCTTATGTGTGTGTGTGTGTGTGTGTGTGTGTGTGTGTGTGTGTGTGTGTGTGTGTGTGTGCGTGTGAGCACATGACACATTTCTACCTCCTAAAGTGCTTGGCCAGACGCCAGGAGGGGAAACATACCACTGTTTTTATGGCCATCTGCCAATGTTATCCACTATTATTTTTTACTCACACCTCTAGCGCTCACACCCACATAGTATGCCATTCAGACACACACACACACACACACACACACACACACACACACACACACACACACACACACACACACACACACACACACACACACACACACACACACACACACACACACACACACACACACACACACACAGAGGGTGCAGTTAAAGGTCACCATCTGATCCAACAAAGAAAGAAAAATATGTTGGGAGGAACAAAAAAAAAATCACAATCAGTGTTTCAGAACTTTATCAACCAAACCTCACAATAGTCAAAAGAGTGAAAAAACAAGGTCAGACAAAAACCAGAAAGAGGCGGGGTTAGAAAAAACGCTGACAGCATAATCGGTGGCCTTAGCTTGGTTAATTAAACATGTGAGAACCTCATTGGTCGGAGGACAATTTCTGAGAAAAGGGGGTGGAGCCGGTTAAGAGTTAAGGTTGGCTCAATGCAAACAGACAGAAGGTCATGGAGCTGAGACTGGTTGGTCAGCTGATAACGCCATGCACAGCTGTGTCAGTCTAGGGCTCAAAGGCCAGGGAAAGTTCTGGAAACACCACTCGAGTGATGTGGTATGTGTGTGTATTGTGTATTTTGTGCGTGTGTCTTGTAGCTCGGGTCAGGATAGATCCATAATGGATACTAAGTTTCATTGACACCAAGGCTGGGTCAAAGGGTATTCCCTGCTTTCCGTTGTTACTGCCCTTCATCTTTCCTGAACTTTATGTGAAGTAAACCACATACCAATTTAAAAAACACTGGCTTTTTGCCAAAGCTTTATAGATAGACTAATATGCATTTAAACATGCAGTTTAGCAAACCAATGGCAGAGGCTGAATTCCACAAATGTTATCCGTGTGTTTCTAGTCTTCATGCCTGACTCTCATGTATGTAGGAAATGGTTAATTGTCTGGCCAAGTGAGTAAGCATGCTTTGCTTTTAAACTATGGTGTAGAGGTGACGATGACAAAGCATTCTCAGGAACCCTCTGGAATTGCAACATCAGGTTGAGTGACTTCTTCTTTTGTTTCCTAACAGCGAAATGCAGTTGAGTCAGTGCCTCAGGTCTCTAGCAGTTTCACTTGAATCTCATCCATGTACACACAACTGTCTACTTGGCACAGAGACTGTGGGACTATATCAACACAGACACATTTTAAAAGTCGCAGGCTACTCCGTCAAAAGTTAAAGTCCTAATTCTTCTAGACAGACATGTAACATTCCGTGTACAGTTACAGATAACCATGTATTCACGAGCGGAGGCTCCTCAGAGAAGGAAGGGGAGGACCATCCTCCTCAGTGAATTTCATTTAAAAAAAAATCTGTTTCAGATAAAACTTTACCAAATATATTCAAGTTACCAAATAATTGATTAAAACACAATGTTTTGTGATGAAGGTCTACAGAAGCCTCAACAGCACTCTGTAGGGTAGCACCATGGTGTATCTGGAGGACAGCTAGCTTCCGTCCTCCTCTGGGTACATTGACTTCAATACAAAACCTAGGAGACTCATGGTTGTCACCCCCTTCCATAGACTTACACAGTAATTATGACAATTTCCAGATGACGTCCTCCAAACTATCAGAGCTCTTGCAGCATTAACTGACATGTTGTCCACCCAATCAAAGTATCGGAGAATGACTAGTACTGAACGCATAAGCTACAGCAAGCTAGAACTGCATAAAATGTGGTGAGTAGTTGACTCAAAGAGAGAGAAAAACAATAGCTTAACATGAAGGAGAATGAAGGAGAGGCAAGAGGAGAGAGAGAGAGGGAGAGAGAGCGATACATGCAGCTAGCTAGTTTATGCTACTCAAACACTCAGATCAAAAAGAGAAAGATGTTATGTTATGGCTATCCAAGGTAAACTTTTGGTTTTATTAATTTATTGCCACCGGGACCTGCCGGTGTAACTGCTAAACTGCTTGCAGACTGTACACTGTACTGCATGATTATAGCGGGTTTACTAACACGTTAGTTCTAGTAGCTATGTTGACTATGACATTGCTAACGTTGTTAGTTAATATGGTGACAACGATGTAGGCTGTGTGTAGCGGTTAGCGGTTATGATATGAAGGTTTAGCTTGGAAAGTTGTTTTTGCCTGGTCACAGACAACTGATGTGTTGTGCACTGAAGTACACAAGCAAAGGGGAAAGGTGTGAGGAGAGCGAGCAAATTCGAGAAGGAATTATACAACGAGCAAAATGTTCATGCTGTTTGTATGTGGCTGCTATGTAAGTGAACTGTTTTTGCATTTGATCAGGAGTGTATTCATTCCACCGATTCTGTTGAAAAATGTTTCTTAAATGGAAGCAAACAGAACGAATCGAGGATAAACATACCTGAATTTGTCCAATAGAAACTCTCGTTTGCAACTGTTGGACTAATGATTACACCCTAGATCAGCAAGATGCAGGCAAGAGAGTGTGCAAGGCGGTATTGAATGTGTCACTGTGTCACCTTGATTACTTACATTTTTCTCTCGACCTGTGCACCTACGTTGTAATCCTTCATTAATAGGCTAGTTTTAGCAACCTCATAATGAGTATAGGGAAAATTTGAGTATCATGTAGTAGCATAAACCTATCGATGTCATTGAGCTGGTTGAATGGAATATGAATGACAGTCATCCAATATGCTATGATAGAAATAAGGCCATGCTCATAAAAACAAGTATTGTCCCCCCTCATCTTAAACGTCACCGACCGCCGCTGGTATTCAAATATGGCCTATTACGAAATGTTGTCTCAGCAAGAAAAATTAAATGTCCAAAAGGATGTGCCTACCCAAAATAATTTGACCTACAGGTGTGTCTGTGTTGGTTAATATGGTACATAGCCAAATGTAATATTTGACAGCGCTAACATTTTGCTCATTGGCTTCAGGGCATGGAGCATGTTAGCCGTTTCAAGCTTTTGGGTATAGTTTTACAAGCAGTTCATTCCTCATTTCATCAAAGCAAGGTGTCTACTCAAAATAGTAGCCTTTCAGAAAAGCACAAAAATGTTGTTAGCCAAGGCCACAGTTGGTTACAGTTGGTCACTAAGCTAGCTCCAGCATTAGCTTAGCTTGCTCAAGCTAGGTTACCTAGATGTAGCACATTAGCATATGGGAAGCACATGTCCTTAGCGTGTTCTCGTCCACTCGCTAAGCATTGAGACACAAGTGTCTGTTCACACCAGTAAATGTAGGCTAGGCTACACAGCAAAGAAAACAGAGACAAAAAAAAGGGTTTGTTGTCAATCCAGGCCTGATCAGTGCTAATTGTCTGGTAACTCTGGGACCGATTTCACTCACTCCAACCCCCCTCCCCCCCCCCCCCCCCCCCTCCCTTGCCTGTCCTTTCGGTTTACTAGCCTGTGAATCCTCCTACGCCCTACTCTCCACCCAATGACCTTAATGCACCCACGCACATAACCCAGCTGTTACCTGGCAACCCAGCTCCTGCATGGAACACCTCGTTGCCATGTCAACAGAACGCAATACACGTGGAAGTGGGGTGTTTTGTGCCCGCAGTCATTGTCAAGGGGCGAGAAACAAACCTCCAACTGCGTTTTTGATCTCTAGACATTTTTTAGAGGCTGATGAGGGTCTCATGGGGATGTGGTCGGCACACCGCCACACCAGAGAATCCCCCAGATGGCTCATATTTCCTAGGTCTCAGTGGAACAATCAGTGTTGATGACTAACAATTTGTCTAGGTCCATTTCTGACATTCATTGTCTTTTGTGTGTATGTTAGGACATTTTGGATTCTTGGTGTCTTACTTAAATGACACATTTTGAGGATTAAAAATCACCTGTAGACATGAACTTGTGTGTAGTCCCATCTAGTTCCCCTTTCCCTTCTACCTATGAAAGGCACTTGTTTCTCAATCCCTGCTGGGAAGAATTTCACTTCACTAAAACAGGCGCACAGAGCCTCTCGCTCAAAGGTCCTCAAAGGGTTGGTGGCTCTCTAACGGTTGTCCTGGCAACCTCCCTCCGTTGGCTCTGTATTGGCATTACTTCCAGGGCACGTCTCAGAACTCTTTCCTACCTAAATGACCCTGTCTTCGTCAGAATGCAGGTCCACTTGAAGGATTTGACCAAAAAAACACCACCAACAGAAAACTAAACGGGACTAACTCTAGAAGGGTGAGGGTGAGGAAAAACCCACAAAGATTCTTTGTGGTTTCAAAATAGTGAGATGGGCTACATGAGAATGAACTGTGCTGCCGTATCAGGCTATCAATGTTTATCCCTTTGCTAACTTCCAATGATAGTGTGATGGATGAGCAGGTAAACAAAGTATGCTATATTTGAAATCAAACAAAGACTATGGGGGTAGAGTGCAGATGACTTTCAGCTTTAATTTCAGGGTATTGTCATTCATATTGGGTGAACCGTTTAGAAATTACATTCCTTTTTGTGTATAGTATTAGGACAAATTCACTTACAGTGCATTCGGAAAGTATTCAGACCCCTTGACTTTATCCACATTTTGTTACGTTACAGCCTTATTCAACATTTATTAAAAATGTTTTTTCCTCCTCAATCTACACACAATACCCCATAATGACAAAGCAAAAACAGGTTTCTAGACATTTTTGCAAATTTATTAAAAATTAAAAAATTAAATATTATATTTACATAAGTATTCAGGCCATTTTCTCAGTACTTTGTTGAAGCACCTTTGGCAGCGATTACAGCATTGACTCTTCTTGGGTATGACCCTACAAGCTTGGCACATCTGTATTTGGGGAGTTTCTCCCATTCTTTTCTGCAGATCCTCTCAAGCTCTGTCATGTTGGATGAGGAGCGTTGCTGCACAGCTATTTTCAGGTCTCTCCAGAGATGTTCGATTGGGTTCAAGTCCGGGCTCTGGCTGGGCTACTTAAGGACATTCAGAGACTTGTCCCGAAGCCACTCCACTCTGGTCTTGGCTGTGTGCTTAGGGTCGTTGTCCTGTTGGAAGGTGAACCTTCATCCTGAGCGCTCTGGAGCAGGTTTTCATCAAGGATCTCTCTGTACTTTGCTCCTTCGTTTTTTCCTCGATCTTGACTAGTCTCCCAGTCCCTGCCGCTGAACAACATCCCCTCAGCATGATGCTGCTACCACCATGCTTCACCGTAGGGATGGTGCCAGGTTTCCCCCAGACGTGACGCTTGGCATGCAGGCCAAATAGTTAAATCTTGGTTTCATCAGACCAGAGAATCTTGTTTCTGGTCTGAGAGTCTTTAGGTGCCCTTTAGCAAACTCCAAGCAGGCTGTCCTGTGCCTTTTACTGAAGAGTGGCTTCCGTCTGGCCACTCTACCATAAAGGCCTGATTGGTTGATTGCTACGGAGATGGTTGTCATTCTGGAAGGTTCTCCCATCTCCACAGAGGAACTCTAGAGCTCTATCAAAGAGATCATCGGGTTCTTCTTCACCTCCCTGACCAAGGCCCATCTCCCCTGATTGCTTAGTTTGGCCAGGCGGCCAGTTCTAGGAAGAGTCTTGGTGGTTCCAAACTTCTTTAATTGAAGAATGATGGAAGCCACTGTGTTCTTTGGGACCTTTAATGCTGCAAAAATGTTTTGGTACCCTTCCCCAGATCTGTGTGTCACGCTTCTCGTGGGCTGAAGGAAGAGTGGACCAAGGTGCAGCGTTTAAAGTGTTCATGATTTAATCCCAAAAAAACAATCGAACAAAAACAACAAACAGGAGAACGAAAGCGAACAGTTCTGTCTGGCAAACAAAACAGCTCAACAGAAAATAACTACCCACAAAAACCATGTGGGAAAAAGCTACTTAAGTATGGTTCTCAATCAGAGACAACGATAGACAGCTGCCTCTGATTGAGAACCACACCTGGCCAAACAACAAAGAAATATCAAAACATAGAAAATGAACATAGAATGCCCACCCAAATCACACCCTGACCAAACCAAAATAGAGACATAAAAAGCTCTCTATGGTCAGGGCGTGACACTGTGCCTCAACACAATCTTCACTCGGAGCACTACGGACAATTCCTTCGACCTCATGGCTTGGTTTTTGATCTGACATGCACTGTCAACTGTGGGACTTTATATAGACAGGCATGTGCCTTTTCAAATCATGTCCAATCAATTGAATTTACCACAGGTGGACTCCAAATAAGTTGTAGAAACATCTCAAGGATGATCAATGGAAACAGGATGCACCTGAGCTCAATTTCGAGTCTCATAGCAAAGGGTCTGAATACTTATGTAAGTAAGATATTTCCGTTTTTTATTTTTAATACATTTGCAAAATGCATTGTCACTATGGGGTATTGTGTGTAGATTGTGTGTATGTAATCCATTTTATAAGGCTGTAACGTAACAAAATGTGGAAAAAAGGCATTGTATATTTATATAAAACAAATAAGAGGTTAAATATATGGTCCCATATTCACAGCACACAATGACTGCATCAAGCTTGTAACACATTTGTTGGACGCATGTGCTCTTTGTTTTGGTTGGGTTTCAGATGATTTTGTGCCAAATATAAATTAATGGTAAGTAATGTACTATGTCATTATGGAGTCACTTTTATTCTAAATAAGAATATAATATGTTTATAAGCACTTCTACATGAATGTGGATGCTACCATGGTTACGGATAATCCTGAATGAATAGTGAATAATGATGAGTGATAAAGTTACAGACGCACAAATATCATACCATTATTATAATGGTGAGAGCATGTCTTGGGGGTATCATATTTGTGCGTCTGTAACTTTCTCACTCATAATTATTCATGATTTATTCAGGAATTGGATGTGGTGTTCCGTGAAATTTCCCAATGGTGAGTCTGTCTTTAAGTGAGCGCCTACCTATTCAGCCAAATCAAGTCACCGAGTTTAATTGGGGATTGACCTTATAACTCTGAGGGATAACGCCATGGGGAAAAAACTCTAAGGAGGTAGCAGCTCACTGGCGCGTACTTTCCAAAGCTTTGTTTTTTCTAGAGTGTTTACACTATTCCGTACCACACACAGAGAGAGAGAGAGAGAGAGAGAGAGAGAGAGAGAGAGAGAGAGAGAGAGAGAGAGAGAGAGAGAGAGAGAGAGAGAGAGAGAGAGAGAGAGAGAGAGAGAGAGAGAGAGAGAGAGAGAGAGAGAGAGAGAGAGAGAGAGAGAGAGAGAGAGAGAGAGAGAGAGAGAGAGAGAGAGAGAGAGAGAGAGAGAGAGAGAGAGAGAGAGTGAGAGAGAGAGTGAGTGAGAGAGTGAGTGAGTGAGTGAGTGAGTGAGTGAGTGAGTGAGTGAGTGAGTGAGTGAGTGAGTGAGTGAGTGAGTGAGTGAGTGAGTGAGTGAGTGAGTGAGTGAGTGAGTGAGTGAGTGAGTGAGTGAGTGAGTGAGTGAGTGAGTGAGTGAGTGAGTGAGTGAGTGAGTGAGTGAGTGAGTGAGTGAGTGAGTGAGTGAGTGAGTGAGTGAGTGAGTGAGTGAGTGAGTGAGTGAGTGAGTGAGTGAGTGAGTGAGTGAGTGAGTGAGTGAGTGAGTGAGTGAGTGAGTGAGTGAGTGAGTGAGTGAGTGAGTGAGTGAGTGAGTGAGTGAGTGAGTGAGTGAGTGAGTGAGTGAGTGAGTGAGTGAGTGAGTGAGACTGAGACTGAGACTGAGACTGAGACTGAGACTGAGACTGAGACTGAGACTGAGACTGAGACTGAGACTGAGACTGAGACTGAGACTGAGACTGAGACTGAGACTGAGACAAGTCATTAACGAGACCAAAGTGTTGTTAAATTATTGATGCCATTCCGGGGACCTCTTGCCACTAGTCATCTCTCTGGGGCGTTACATCAGCCGCTATGCTGGGGGGGGGGGGGGGGGGGAGATCAAACATCAACGCCAGGCCCCGGTATAGAAAAAAACAACAACGCATTAATTGATTTGTTAATCAGCTTTGTGTCAATTTAATTCAGGAGGGCTGGAAATTAGCAAAGAACGATTAGCTACGAGGAAGAGAGTGAGGGATGATGCACGAAGGAAAAGAGGGAAAGAGTGTGTCTTGCTTTTAATATTCGGCCCACTCGCGATTCGCTTCTGATCCCCTCTTTCCTCATCCCCCACCCTCCCTCCAATCTCCCCCAGCCATCACATTGGCAAAACAAACACGGTTACAGTCGGAAGCTTCAAAGCCCTCGCGCCTCAGATAAAGACATCAAAAGAGAGTTCTTTTCTTTTCAGATGGAAATTGGGTTTTCGGGGGCGCTTGTGTGCAAAAATAAACATGTTTCCACGGTGTCACAATTATTCATTGGCACACACACACATCTCTCTACACCAGCTGAAGAGAGGATGTGAGGGGCTTTTTGTTTCCTTAGTTGGGGATGGGCTGAGGGGAGGTAAGTTGACGGACGGGGGTGGATTAGTCAAGCGTTCACAATGGGCTAATAGGATAATGGAGGGTGCGGGGGGGGGAAACAACACTTGTTTGCTGAAGTGGCAGTATCTAGTTCGGCTCATTTGTAACGGGAGTCTGTGTGTGTGTGTGTGTGTGTGTGTGTGTGTGTGTGTGTGTGTGTGTGTGTGTGTGTGTGTGTGTGTGTGTGTGTGTGTGTGTGTGTGTGTGTGTGTGTGTGTGTGTGTGCGTGCGTGCGTGCGTGCGTGCGTGAATGCAAAACCCACGTGCCCCAAAGAAGGCAGCGAATTGTAATATAGGGTAGTCGCATAGAATAGTAAGCCAGAATAGTGATGTATAGTCACATACTCATGTATCCTCACGACATATGATAGTCAGGATAGTCACACAGAAGAGTAATAAGTAATATTGGATAATCGTTTGGAATTGTCGTTTAGAATAGTTAAAGTAGCAGCAAATGTTAGTCACACATAATAGTCTATAGTCGTGTAGGCTTGCCGCGTGTAATAGTCAGACTGACTCAGGCCACAGCATCTGTCACTGCTCTCCTGTAACATGCTCTCCTCTCCGATGACAACGTGGCGAGGCCTTGGCAGGTCATGCTCCGATCCGTGTAACCCTGCCCACGTGAAAAGGGATATCAACTCATTTGTCCCCCCAGTACCCGCTGTCCCTCTTCCAGTACATTCGCCCTCATTGGCAACAGAAACCCTGAAGAGGGTGGACCATTTAACTATTTTTACATTGGGCTCATATTTTTTGGGTGGGCAGCTTGGAGCCATTTCCAAAGGGCTGTTTGACAAACAGCAGCAGTGGACTGTGGGATCTAATACCAAGTCATGGAGGCTAGGAACATGGAGCCAATGAGAAGACACAGCTGTGAGATACTCCATCAAAGGACTCGGACCTACTGTATAGTGTTACTTCTGATGCTCAACCAGTCCAATATCAAAATGTGCCAATTCCTCGGTTTCTCAGTATCACACACGCATACTTGCATGAAAATATATACATACGGTCTACCTCTAGGTTGGCTGCACCATCTGTGTTTGTGACACAACGAACCAGGCCTCAAATTAGCCTAATCTCACCAAGGAGATCAGGATATGGGTTAGTCTCAGGCTAACGCTAATTGTGGTTCTCTACACAGCTGCGTATACCCCATTCTGGGAGAATAGCCAAGACTGACTGGGACTTTAAGCACAGAAAACAATGAAAGAATTTCACATTTAGCTGAATATGAACGTTTGACTTTTGACCAACGCGAGTACGGCTGAATACCACGGCTCAAGTTGTGGAGTCAGCGTTCTCAAAGAAGTATGTGGAAATGAAGCAACAGGGATAGAGCTAAGTTGTTTTGAAAAGGAAAATAATGTTGCCACAAATGTTCACTCAGGAGAAGAAAGTCCAAATGCAAAAGTTGTGTTGACTCACCCTTGGTCTTTTAGAGCAAGGACCTGCATAGCAACAATCCTTTTTAAGTTGTATTTCTCAAAATCATTGCTCTTAAATCTAGATAATTTGGTCAAAGTCAAATAGCCTAACTTGTCGAATACAAGGCAAGAAGAATAAATGTTTGAACGAATGTTGACCTTTGACCTCTTCTCACTACCTTACTTCTTTGTCCTGTT
Source organism: Salvelinus namaycush (assembly GCF_016432855.1). NCBI lineage: Eukaryota > Metazoa > Chordata > Actinopteri > Salmoniformes > Salmonidae > Salvelinus > Salvelinus namaycush. The sequence goes on from NC_052345.1 coordinate 18,809,316, forward strand.
ACAATGTATTCAATTCAATGCATGGAACAGAAATGCAACCTATGGCATCGACACCAAATCCACACACTACCCCACGCAATTCAAATCCCCGTCGGCTATTACTGTAACACACAAGTGGACCTTCTTACGCAATCTTCCATCCATTTTGGGAGAGAGGTGTGTGTGTGTGTGCGCGCGTGCATGTGTGTGTGTTTGAGGGGGGTGCAGTAGAGATGAACTCCGTAGAGATGAACTCCCGCAGATGTTTGAGCTCATTCAAGTCACAGAGAGAGAGCGGGTGGCGCTTTACACATGCCGAGACCTCAGTCAGCCGAGTCACACAACAAAGACAGAAGAACAAATAAAAGAGGAAGAAAAACAGATCCCCCCCCCCCCCTTCTCTCGCTCTCTCTCTATTGGTGCTGTCGACATCAGACTAGGGAAGGAGGGAGGGACGGGAGAAGAGGGCAGCGAGTGCAGATTGCATCATAAGAGGGCTCGTCTCTTTCATTCGGCGGTGCCGGCCCCCAGCCATGTAAACAGGAAACAAGAAAAGGGCTGATGATGAATTTGAGAGGGATGGAGGGAGGGAAGAGAGAGAGAGAGAGAAAAAAGGAGAGTGCCTTTCATCATCTCAGAACTTGGGCGGGAGGGATAGAGGGAAGGGAGGAGGAGGGAGTGAGGGAGAGACCAAGTAGGTGCGGTTCAGAATGTTTCCAATACCTCCCGTTCCCGAACATGCCCAGAAAACACCGCCTCGGGGCCCCCTTACGAAGTATCCCTATCCTCCGTAACATATAACAAAGACTTCAAAGCCTCCGAACACGATATCTACTTTACGTGCTCAGTGTTTTTTAAACACGATACTTGTGCATTTTATTGCCAAATACTGCATACATAATGTATCGGAAAGGAGTTTCGCCCACCACCCAAGTCCTGTGTTTTTTGCAACACCTCAAGGCTATGAAATATGAGATACTAATGAATGCGTTTTGATTTCAATTTTCCTCAATAGGGGTTTGGTTACCTGAGGAAGTAAAGTGCGGTTAACATAGGAACAAGCCCTTAGCTTTGCCTTCACCCCCCTCAAGGCTGTCTGTAACGCTAGTTAGCATGTGTCTGGAGGATGAAAAGCCAGATGGGTTACATGGCAAGACAGCACAAACAGATTTCCGACCAGACTAGGTTACATATGGATGTGGACACTAACAAGGCTGACCAATGCACTTGGTAATGCTGTAGAAGACTACAGGGTTGCTTAAATAACATCAACATTTGTAGGAACATTTGATAAAAACTGATCTCAAATCATAATTTAGGGGCAACTTGTTTTTCCACCTCAGCTTCAGTTGCAAGAGTCTAGTGAAATCGGATATTGTGGATCTTAACTGTTGTTAAGGAGGTAGTGAAATGCTGGAGGAAACATCTGATTTCCAGAGTGCACTTTTTCAGCCTGGAGCAACAGTGCCCCCTGGGGCTGGTGTACGGTACTATCGTCTGACCTACAAGGGCCTCAAATCAGGTTTATAAGCAGAAATAATGAGTGAAACGATTTTGCACCTAAAGATGGGTATACTTTCTGAACAATTACATGTTTATATAAATGTTTGCATGTGTATCTATGTGTGAGCTTGCATGCAGAATTGGTGGATTTGTGTGTGTGTGTGTGTGTGTGTGTGTGTGTGTGTGTGTGTGTGTGTGTGTGTGTGTGTGTGTGTGTGTGTGTGTGTGTGTGTGTGTGTGTGTGTGTGTGTGTGTGTGTGTCAGCCTGTGTTTCAGCAGAGAGCAGATTGAGGACTGGGATGGAGGGGTGCTTCATCTCTTCTTCCTCTCTTATTCCCTCTTCTCTTTGTTCTTCCAATCTATCACACGTCTCAGAAGACTATCCCTTACAAGGTCGTATTCATGAGGACACACGATGCAAAACATTTTAAAAACGGAAAACAAAAATGTCTTATTGGACAAATCCAGAAAGTCCCTCCCTGTTTCAGTCAGTTTTCTTCCGTCTGGCCGGCTGTCAGATATTCTCCTCAAATGACAAAATTGGAATCCTATGAAGGGCACAGTTGTGAAGTTTAGCACCCATAGGCATTATCCACCCATATCATGAATGTATGGTGTCCATATTAAGACAGCCTCAGACTGACACATGTCCTGCTGAGACTGAGACCGTCCTTATATGGACATGCAAAGAAAATATGAGTAAAGGACGTTGGTTAATGGCATTTGATGTAATTCCTGTATTTAACGTTTGTATTGTCCATGTTTTGTTTTAATTGTGTTGCTGTGTTTTTGCCTCTTGGCTGTTATTGTAAATGAGCACTGGTTCTCGGTTGACTGGCCTGTTTAAGGAATAAAAATGCACAGATTAACCCTCTATAGTCCAATGTGACATACTGTATATGTAACATTTCATAACTTTTGATTAGGAGGTTAAAAAAAAATCGGCTTCATTTTCATGGTTTCTAGAGGTTAAAGTATCAATATTTTACCGGGTAAGATGCTAATTATGTAATATCTTGACCCTCCTTGGACTAACCCTTCACTGCCACTGACACACTGTTGAAGTACAGGTCTTCACGGTTACCATGATCGCATAAGATCCAGCTGATTGCACTATTTGCATTTGAGGCACGACATTATCAGTCGAAGACCTCCTTAAAGGAATATGAGGACCGGGTACGTGAGGTGTATCTTCATTTACAGTGCCTTCAGAAAGTATTCATACCCCTTGAATTATTCCACATTTTGTATTACAGCCTGCATCTCAACCCCATCCATACACAATACCCCACAATGACGGAGCGAAAACATGTTTTAAGATGTTTTCGCTAATTTATTGAGAATGAAATACAGAAATATCTCATTTACATAAGTATTCACACCCCTGAGTTAATACATGTTAGAATCACCCTTGGCAGTGTTAAAGTTGTGAGTCTTTCTTGGTCAGTCTCTAAGATCTTTGCACACCTGGATTGTGCAAGCAGATTTAAGTCAAAACTGCAATTTGCCCACTTAGGAACATTCAATGTCTTCTTGGTAAGCAACTCCAGTGTAGATTTGGCCTTGTGTTTTAGGTTATTGTCCTGCTGAAAGGTGAGTTAATCTCCCGGTGTATGGTGGAATGCAGACTGAACCAGGTTTTCCTCTAGCATTTTGCCTGTTTTCTTATCCTGAAAAACTCCCTTGTCTTAACGATTACAAACATACCCATAACATGACGCAGCCGCCACTATGCTTGAAAATATAAAGTGGTACTCATTAATGTGTTGCATTGGATTTGCCCCAAACTTTGTCATCAGGACAAAAAGTTAATTGCTTTGCCACATTTTTTGCAGTATTACTTTAGTGCCTTGTTGCAAACAAAATGCATGTTTTGGAATATTTATATTCTGTACAGGCATCCTTCTTTTCACTCTGTCAATTAGGTTATGTGAGAGGTCAGCCAGATCAAGTGGTCCGACTGCGCCCTCTCCTACTACTGATGAGCTCAACTGCGGCCAATTGACTGATTACTGTTTGTGCTCTCTTAAGGACCTGACTGAATGGGCAGAGGGGGGAGAGTGGTTATGAGTTAGAAACTATGGTGAACTCCAGGACACACTGTTATAGGTTCGGCTCAAGCTGTTGGATTGGTGTTTGGTATCAACTGTTCGTTTACATTTTTTGGGCTAGCCATTGGCCTTTGTTTGTATGGCCCCGGGGAGAGTTGAAAGAAGAACTCCCAATACCGTTTCCTTTTTGCTGAAGTCATGTCTCCACGTCTCATTTCGTGCTGTCCCGCCCAGGATTTCATCAGTGAATAGGTACGGGCTTTCACATTTAGTATTGTGGAGTAACTACAATGTTGTTGATCCATCTTCAGTTTTCTTCTATCACAGCCATTAAACTCTGTAACTGTTTTAAATTCAGCGTCGGCCTTATGGTGAAATCCCTGAGCGGTTTCCTTCCTCTCTGGCAACTGAGTTAGGAAGGATGCCTGTGTCTTTTGTAGTGACTGGGTGTATTGATACACCATCCAAAGTGCAAAAACTTCACCATCCTCAAAGGGATATTTATTTATATTTATTTTTGTTTTGTACCCATCTATCAATAGGTGCCCTTCTTTGTAAGGCATTGGAAAACCTCCCTGGTCTTTCTGTGTTTGAAATTCACTGCTTGAATGAGGGATCTTACAGATAGTTGTATGTGTGGGGTACAGAGATCATTAAAAATCATGTTAAATACTATTATTGCACACAGAGTCCATGCAACTTATGTGACTTGTTAAGCATATTTTTACTCCTGAATGTATTTAGGCATGACCTAACAAAGGGGTTGACTATTTATTGACCCAAGCCATTTCAGCTTTGCATTTTTAATACATTTGTAAACATTTAGAAAAGCATAATTCTATTTTGACATTATGGGGTATTTTATGTAGGCCAGAGACAAAATCTCTATTGAATCCATTTTAAATTCAGGCTGTAACACAACAACATGTGGAAAAAGTCAATGGGTGTGAATACTTTCTGAAGGCGCTGTACTTCCCTCTCCTCTGACACACACATTGATATACTGTGTGTAAACACTCACGCACGCACATGTGCAGGTACACACAAACACACACACCACTTTAACATGGTGTTTACAACCCAGGGCGTCACTTCTTTGGTTACAATAAAAATCTCTTCATTACTTATCTTTCTGATATTGATCTCTTGGGACCCACAAACAATAGGAAACAACTGCACAAAACCTCAAGGGATAATCTGCTTACAGTGTAATGTGTTTGTGTTGCGATGGGCTGATTTTCTGTTGTGTATTTGAAATATGTGTTTTAATTACTTCCGAGTATTTGTATTACACTGGGCAGAACTACACTCTGTGTTTTGTTACAAGATACTTTCGAGAGCTGTGATTTGTATTTACAAAATACTTTTCTATACCATTTTTTTATTTTTTTTTATAGCGGTTCACATTTTGTGGCCCCCTTTCACCCTGCATTGGAATCAGAAGTCTGATGGCACTATGGTGTGATAAGAGTGTCTGCTAAATGAACTAAAAATAAAGGTACACTGATTGTACAAAACACATTTGCCCTCAGAACAGCCTCAATTTGTCGAAGCATGGACTCTAAGGTGTCGAAAACCTTCTACAGGGACGCTGGCCCATGTTGACTCCAATGCTTCCCATAGTTGTGTCAAGTTGGCTGGATTTCCTTTGGATGGTGGGCCATTCTTGATGCACAGGGGAAACTGTTGAGCGTTTAAAAACCCAGCAGCGTTGCAGTTCTTGACACAAACTGGTGTGCCTGGCACCTACTACCATACCCTGTTCAAAGGCACGTCTTTGCCCATTCACCCTCAGAATGGCACACATACGCAATCCATGTCTCAATTGTCTCAAGGCTTAACAATCCTTCTTTAACATGTCTCCTCCCCTTCATCTACACTGATTGAAGTGGATTTAACAAATTACATCAGTAAGGGATCATCGCTTTCACCTGTATTCACCTGGTCAGTCTATATCTGGGGTGGCAGGTAGCCTAATGGTTAGAGTGTTGGACCAGTAACTTTGGTTGGTGGATCAAATCCCTGAGCTGACAAGGTAAAAATCTGTCGTTCTACCCTGAACAAGGCAGTTAACCCACTGTTCCTAGGCTGTCATTGTAAATAAGAATTTGTTCTTAACTGACTTGCCTAGTTAAATAAAGGTTCAAATATATAATGGAAAGAGCAGGTGTTCATAATGTTTTCTACGCTGCTCCGCCCTGAAACAAGGCCAATAATAATACCCAGTGTGCATTGCAGTTCATTTTGGTATGTTTATTTTGATACATTGATCTGGTATTTTGTCATTTTTTCCCGTGTGTGTGTGCGTGTGCATGCGTGTGTGATGCCTCACTCTACCTTATTGCTATTCACCAAACATTTAGCCATCCGTCGATGAACCATTTATAGACAAAAAATGTATTGTTTAACCTGAGCTCTCATTAAATTTTCATGTGTTCCTTTTACGGATCTCTGGGAATATATGGGCTGTGTCCCAAAATGGCACCCACACAAAAGTAGTAGTGCACTATATAGGGAATAGGGTGCGAATTGTGGTGCAGACACAGTTATGAAATATTTATCATGCTCTGAGAAAGATTCACACTCAAAAAAATACAAATAACTGTAGATCTCCCTCTCTCGCTACCCTTGTCTCTTTCCCTTGCTTCATTGCTCTCGCTCCTTTTCCCTCCCTCATTCACTATATCTACTTACCTTTCTCCCTTGCTCTCTCCTCCCATCTCCCTTTCTCTATCTTTCCCCTGTCTCTCATTCTCTCCCTCCTTCCTGAAGCCACAGCCACCACTGGTGGGGGCCAATAGCATTCTGGTAGAAACGATGTCACAGTTAGCTGTCTAAGAGAGAGCGAGAGAGAGAGGTTGAAAAATGTATCACCCCGGAGCTCACCTCCACGGAGGCTTCAGGGACCTGATCCTTAAAAAAAAAAAAAAGATGGCCGCCCTCACACTGGGACTCATTAAGGGTCAAGGGTCAGGGTGAGATCACATGGCAGTGTCTGTGGTTGATATTGAAGTCACATATGGATAGGTGGAGTTTTCTGAAGAGAGTTTAGGAAAGAATAGCCAAACTGATGCAGTGTCTGATGTTTTGGATATAAGAGAGAGGTATTGTTTTGAGTAGCTGGATATCTCCAATGAGTTTGGAGAAGAATTACACAAGACAAACTGAAACATTACTGTGGTATGTTGTGTTTGTTTACTCAGATAATAAGACATGTTACAAGTATGGGAAGCAAAAATTCTATATTTTGGATTATCGACTCCACAGTCGTGGCCAAAAGTTTTGAGAATGACACAAATATACATTTTCACAAAGTCTGCTGCCTCAGTTTGTATGATGGCAATTTGCATATACTCCAGAATGTTATGAAGAGTGATCAGATGAATTGCAATTAATTGCAAAGTCCCTCTATGCCATGCAAATTAACTGAATCCCCCAAAACCATTTCCACTGCATTTCAGCCACAAAAGGACCAGCTGACATCATGTCAGTGATTCTCTCATTAACACAGGTGTGTATTGCTGCCAGTAAGATTGCACCTAAATCAACCATTTATCAGATCATCAAGAACTTCAAGGAGAGCGGTTCAATTGTTGTGAAGAAGGCTTCAGGGCGTCCAAGAAAGTCCAGCAAGCGCCAGGACCGTCTCCTAAAGTTGATTCAACTGCGGGATCGGGGCACCACCAGTACAGTGCTTGCTCAGGAATGAAAGCAGGCAGGTGTGAGTGCATCTCCACGCACAGTGAGGCGAATACTTTTGGAGGATGGCCTGGTGTCAAGAAGGGCAGCAAAGAAGTCACTTCTCTCCAGGAAAAACATCAGAGACAGACTGATATTCTGCAAAAGGTACAGGGATTGGACTGCTGAGGACTGGGGTAAAGTCATTTTCTCTGATGAATCCCCTTTCCGATTGTTTGGGGCATCCTGAAAAAGGCTTGTCCGGAGAAGACAAGGTGAGCGCTACCATCAGTCCTGTGTCATGCCAACAGTAAAGCATCCTGAGACCATTCATGTGTGGGGTTGCTTCTCAGCCAAGGGAGTGGGCTCACTCACAATTTTACCTAAGAACACAGCCATGAATAAAGAATGGTACCAACACATCCTCCGAGAGCAACTTCTCCCAACCACCCAGGAACAGTTGGTGACGAACAATGCCTTTTCCAGCATGATGGAGCACCTTGCCATAAGGCTAAAGTGATAACTAAGTGGCTCGGGGAACAAAACATCAATATTTTGGGTCCATGGCCAGGAAACTCCCCAGACCTTAATCCCTTTGAGAACTTGTGGTCAATCCTCGAGGCGGGTGGACAAACAAAAACCCACAAATTCTGACAAACTCCAAGCATTGATTATGCAAGAATGGGCTGCCATCAGTCAGGACGTGGCCTAGAAGTTAATTGACAGTTAATTATTCAAAATATATAATTTTTGCTTCCCATACTTGTAACATGTCTTATTATCTGAGTAAACAAACACAACATACCACAGTAATGTTTCAGTTTGTCTTGTGTAATTCTTCTCCAAACTCATTGGAGATATCCAGCTACTCAAAACAATACCTCTCTCTTATATCCAAAACACCAGGGCGGATTGCAGAGGTCTTGAAAAAGAAGGGTCAACATTGCAAATATTGACTCTTTGCATCAACTTCATGTAATTGTCAATAAAAGCCTTTGACACTTATGAAATGCTTGTAATGCTTCAGTATTCCATAGTAACATCTGACAAAAATATCTAAAGACACTTTGTGGAAATTAATATTTGTGTCATTCTCAAAACTTTTGGCCACGACTGTGTACAACATGTAGCTATATAGGACAGACTGCTTATAGCACAATATACTGTACAGTTTGCGTCCCAAATGGCACCCAATTCTCTTTATAGTGCACTACTATTGACCAGGGCTGGTCAAGAGTAATGCACTATATAGGGGATAGGGTGCCATTTGGGACATACCCATAGCCCAACTGGCCTGACCTGTATGATGTCATGGTGCATTAGTAATTCATCGCTTCCTGGCCAGAGGGCAGATTTGCTTGGTTATGTTGTCATCCTTCTGATCGATCATACTTGGGACTAAAAATCAGAGCCAGCAAGGAGTCTAGACTCTAGACAGACATCACATGAAGTGATAATGTACGGCTAGAAGCAATGCAGCAGAGTTTAGGACTGCATCTCAACTGGCACCCTTTTCCCGAGATAGTGTATAACTTTTGACTAGGGCTCTGGCCAAAAGTAGTGCACTATATAGGGAATAGGGTACTTAGGCTACTTAGTAGACAGTCTGTGGGAACGTTTGGACTTAAATGGATGTCTACATAGCTTGCCTTTGGCAGAGACACTTATGATGAATGCACTCACTTTAGGAAACACACGTGCGCACATTTATGCATAGACCCAGACTCGCACGTACACACAATGTATAAATGTCAACAACTACAGGTTGGGAATTCCAATGTGTACCACTTAGAATGCCAACCTGCCCTTGTTGACATCCAAGCAGAGCAAATATTCTGATGCATATCATTAAAAAAAACTGAGCGTTTTGCAGAAAACATTCTCAAACAGTCTCAATCAGTTCAAATGTTCACCGTTTGAAAAGGCAGAACATTAATAGTCCTAATAAGTTCATTTTGTGTCATTGAGTGAAGTCATACCATTTTAATTAGTCTCAGCAAACAAATGTATTAACTCATAAATCTTATTCTGGGGTTTGGACAGGTAATTTACACTTTTAGGGGGAAAGAAATGGGTCATAAATACTAACCTCACATTGATTTTGGAACTTTTATTTGGTGTTTTAGCAGTATGGCTCATACTTCATCATTGCCATATGGCCCTGTAGTCACCGAGTCAGTCTACATTGGACCCCTATCCCCTCTTTGTAGCCCTAAGACTAAAACAACCACAAAAACTCAATTACAATGATGCATGGTCTATTTGGTCTTTGGCTTGATTACATTCATGAAGTGAAGTCAAGGTATTTCATGTTCCTGCCAAAAAGTGGTCCGTTAAGATCATACCTTGATGACACGTCAGGTTTTCCTGAAGACAGATTATGATCGTGACAGCGTAGTAATTATTGAAGCACTTAGAGACCTTGTGAAACACTTTTTCATACAGCTAATTAAACTAGTATATTAATTAGCTTAGATTATATTGTGTTTGTGGTTTATTAAAAAGTGCTGGGTGCACTGTACATGAGTGATGCAAAAAAATAATAATTATAGAATGACATTGGGCAAATATAAAGAAATGTTCCTGGAGTCCTCTCTCCTGAATAGATTCCACTAGAGTACACAGTACATGGATCTGGGTATAATCATATTTCTTACACCCACTGTTTCAAGCCTATTTAGATCAGCGATCAGACAGAAGAGAAGACAATGAAAATATTGACTGTTTTGTTACACCCTATAGATCGAGGATCTTAATCCTGCAGCAACAGAAAATGTGCATTTTTATGTGGATTATAATTCATGGACATTTTTTTTGTAGGGGTTGATACATTGTTTAATGGCAAATCAATTCTGAAATGTTAAAGTGGAAATCACAAACTAACACACTACAAGTTTGCATTTCCTGCCGTGCAGGAAAATTCTGAGCAACAAAAGAGTGATCAAATGAAGATCCTACATCTGTAAGTAATATGACACAACACAAACAGAGTCTGCACAACAACAGCCTAAAGAGGTAGAGGCAAAGCCCTGATCACAAAGTTTGCTAAATGTTTGTATGACTTTTCCGACCTTGAGAAGCGACCATTTTCCCTCCTCCAGATGCTGCTTTGCCTGCTTTCTCCACACACAGCAGGCTCCCTTTGTTCTGCTGAAGTGTCACTATTACTGCTATGGCAGCTTGTTAATTACAGTTAGGTGTGTGTGTGTGTGTGTGTGTGTGTGTGTGTGTGTGTGTGTGTGTGTGTGTGTGTGTGTGTGTGTGTGTGTGTGTGTGTGTGTGTGTGTGTGTGTGTGTGTGTGTGTGTGTGTGTGTGTGTGTGTCAGGAGCTCCTGGGCAACCTGGCACTTAGTACAATTAAACACACACACACACCAGCAGGATGCCTGTCACAGTTCTCTCTATGACCTGTCTGCTGTGCTAGATCATAACCAAACAGCTGTATAAAGGGTCAGAAGGACATGGGATAACTGATCCCAATATCCTGAAATCCTACCGTGTTTCTAGATGGTACGACTAGTATTTTGTGCTGACATATAGCCCTCTAACAACTCAAAAGATGATGACGGACAGACAGTACGACAGATAGACAGACTGGGTGCGTGTACGTGTATATGGGCGCTCGTGCATATGGCAATGTATGTAACGATCCTTTGACTGCTCTTAGTGAGGCACACTGCTTTTTATCTGATGACTAATAAAACCCGGAACACTTACGTTAAAACCTTTGCCAAAGCAATGGGCCTGGCCACTCCGACGAATGAGACTTTGCAAAGTTAGCTTGGAACATTAAAGCTCTTCAGTTGAACAACAGGCCCCATTAACTTTCAGCATTGGCGCTCCAAAGGTCTGTGGCTGCTTTCTTGCTGATTGCTATGGCACATTAAGCCAGGATCTTTATGCCATTAAACAAATAGGTCTGAACGTCTCCCTCACCTCCTCCTTCAAAGTGGAAAAGGTTATACTCGCTTCCCTAGTCACCGATAAAAAGGCAGGCATTGGAAAAGGGGGTTTGTGACGAACAGTGTGGGTGTGTGTGTGTGAGTGTGTTCATTGTCCCCTAATGAACCAAGGTAATTTGATAATGTAAACAAAAGCACCACTTGAATCAACAATGAGAATTATAATATAGTGTGGTGCTGATTGCAGAGAATCAAGTGGTTCTCTCGCTTTCTCTCTCTATGCCCCCCCCCCCCCCCCCTCTATATCCGTTCACCATGGTTCTCCCTCTCTCAAATATCTTACCCCGGTTCCTCGTTTCCTCTCTTCGACCTCCTCAACACGCATTGGAGGAGAAGGTCAGAGGGAAGGAACCTTGGATCCTCTCTTCCAATGCATTTTGCAAGGGAGGCCAGGAGAGAGGATACGAGGAAAGACAATTGAGAAAGTACGATTGTCTGTCTCTCCAACTACTGTATTTGTTGAATGCTCCACTTTTGAGTTCTTTTAGATTATATTCCACAGAGCTTTGTCTCTATTTTTTAATCACCGTCCTCTCAACACTTGGTAGCATCCATGGCTAAACGTCACGAGATGTTTTTAATGTTGCAAAGAAAAGCCATTCAATACAGTCATGGACATGACTAAGCAAAATGAAAACAAACTGCTGTTTCCCAGTCAGGATGAGATGGTTGATATCGTTAGGACGTAATACATTTGGTTAATCCCATTTTGGTTAATGGACCATCAAACTTTATGCCGCCGATCCAATGTACTGGACTTCGACAATGCAGCACTGGGAGGAGAGTTCTCCACAGTCTTCAAAGGTGAAAGCAATAATGTAATGTAGTCTGATTCAAGTGTGAAAGCCAACAGGGCTGTACATTTAGAAAAATAAGAAAAACAATTCTTTACACATTTTGGGACTAAAATATCAGGTGTGCTGCAGTGCTGACTGATATTTTACTTCTTTAACCATCACAACAGCTCAACATATTCTATGGATCTTGGGCTCTCCCTTGTGGTCAGTGATATAGTCACTAAATAAAAGTCTCCCTGCAGAAGAAGCACATCCGTTTCTGTATTGTCGAGCAGCCCCCGAAGTGACTCTTATCAACTGTATGCAAGAATTTCCTGTGTTGTCATAGGGATTCAAGCATTCTCGGCGTTGACGTCTCCAACCCCCATTGTCCAGAGTTGACATCATGTAGGTCTGACATCTGATCGGAGGTTAACTTCACAGTGATACTATTGGTCAATAACTCAGATTTTGAACCCAAACAACTCAGATGCTTATAAAGGGGTCTTAAAGTCATTGTTCTTTCTCTTTTTTTGTTCCTGAACTACTGTGGTGAGATCGTCTTTTTCTACACCCCATGGACTTTCAGGGTATGATTTCTCTCTCTGACCATGCTTAGGACAATGCCTTGTAATGCTTGTTAATGCTTTTTAACTTAAGCTTCATACCTTGTAATGTGAATCCATTCATTGTACAATGTTGATTAAATATCTGCCTTCTATAGACAATTCTCAGGCATTTTTTTATTGCCCATTACTGTAACAACTATGGTGTTCTTGGATATTGCTAAAATAATCTTTATGGAGTCAAACATTTCACAACTAGCTACAGAACACATTTTAATTGCTGCCTCACAACCTTGAAATCAATATTCACTAATATCCAGAAATATAAATGTACCTAAAATAAGCAGCTTTTAAATAATAGCTTTATTCTAAAAGGAAAACGTACTTGTTCATGTCACTAGGACCCTTTTGGAAATGTGTTTCAAGTGATAGGCCTACACTCTTGGATCACATGGATGGATTATTTAACCCAAAATAAAATGCAAATCAATCAGTTTAGATTTACTGGACTTAGTAAGGGCTGATTTCAAATTGAGAAAGTGATGAACATTTTTCTGGGTTAACCCATCTCCCTGCCCTGATAAGGAAAGTGTCCAGTCCAGACCTGTGACCACATGCTGCAACAATTAGGCTGAGCTTAAGAGCAATAAGACCAGTGAGTCAGTGAAGGTGCTACTGGGTCCAAACAACAAAAAATCCTGTTTGAAATACATCAGTCCAGTCAAATAGGCTAATTTACACTACCAAAACTTTTCTAGAAGTAGGAATGGTTCTCTTGCTTGTATACATTTGAGCCTCTAAAGAGCCTTCAAGTACTTCAGCCTTACAAGATCCAAAATCTCCAAACTCAAACCATTCTGTGCAGTCATACAGATTTAAGCTGGTTGAACAATACTGCCACCTTCAGGAGGATTGTTCCTATTCATGAGTACCACTGAATGCAGTCCCCTAACACTTCAATCTTCATCAGCCCTTGGTTCAAATACTTTGTTGTATAGCCTGCCTGGAGTGCCAGATAGGAGAGGGTTGTGGTTTTGGGGCTATTATATTGGTTCATTAAGCCAAGCAAGTTGTCAAGCACAGATTTCAAGTAGTATTTAAGAGGTCTGATCCCCAATAGGGCAAAAATGGACCGATATTGGATTGAATAGTTATGCGTTGACACAGGCAGCCCAATTCTGATCTTTCATCATCTGGTCTTTTGACCAGATATGTACAAGAACCTAGAGTATAGGAGTCGATTTGGAGGAATTGGGCAACAGGTCCTTCCTTGATAACTGATGCCTCAGAGTCCCTATTGAAGGCAATGTCCAAGACTACACATTTTTGGGAAATTAAATGAAGGAGCATGAGTGACAAAAATAAGTGCAATATGCTGAAATCACTGCACCATGTTTGCTAAAGTGCTAAGTTATCCCAATTTCAGTTTGTGACCAAATATTGTACCACTGAAGTGTTCGCAGCTGCAGATGAGAACTTGTTCTCAACTAGCCTAACTGGTTAAATAAATGTTAAATAAAAATAAATTTTAAAAAAAAGTCCCTTTTCAATAATGAAACATTTTCTCAGCTGCTTTAGGCTGGCATACAAACCAAAAAAGGAAGCAAAACCTCTAAAATAAAAGCACAGATCTACACTTCTTAAACATGTTTAACAAGAAAAACCTACACCTCCCATTTCTATGCGAATTCGTTTTTTAGCCCAAAGTTACATATTGCCGCTTTAAGCAATGTAATACAGAGCATGGTCGTCAAAAGTTTGAAACATTTATTACCTTAAAAACAATATACAAAAACATTGAGTAATATTAAATATCCATATATTGCATTTTATATCTATACACGAAGTTCAGTTATTGGGCCTGCCAAAAGCCGAGGCCTCACATTATCCAATCGTGCAATTTGTCTTCTCAAAGATTTCCAGCAATTGGCAATGACTCCTCATGGATTTCAACACAATTACCAAACATTTCTTGAGAAGCATAGGTCATGTAGAGAAAGCCATCGTCATCTTTATGGTCCTTGTAGACTTGCGCCATGGTAAGAGACATGCTGGCCAGGCCACTATTATTGATGAGCAGGTAGAACGCTTGACTCTGCATCAGAGACATACGATTTCTGAAACGAGAACGTGCAGAAAGTATTGACAGGACGTAATCAAATGTAGAAATTATCTTGCACAAACTCAAGTAATGACAGTCGCGCGCGGCACTCGAGGCTGATTCATAGCAGGTGATAACCAAGTTTGAAATTATGCACGAGTTCAACCAAACATTGAAGACATGATTTAAGTCATGTTAAGCCACGTTAAATAATCACATTTTCAGCAAAACGTTTCTCAAAGGAGACAAACCTTATAATGGTGACAAACTGAGTCATGGAAAGTTCTTGGGGGACCAGGAATTTCGTTTTATCAAGAGGCGGCAAGTACTTCTCCCGTTGATACCTTTCAATTATCACCTGTGTGTGGGTGGAAAGATCACTTTTAGAAGGTGCAAATTCAATGGAACTTCAGGGTAGAATACGGTTTTAGAAATAAGCGAACTTACCGGAATTTTAGTTGGAAACTTTGTTCGGATCCCCGCGACCTCCTGTTTTCTCGTGGCTGTTTGGGATGGAAAACGTGGATGAGATTATAAAGCAACGCATAGCCTAACACATGCAAAGCAATACATTCAATAATCACCAAAGCTTTTTCTCTGCTTGAAGGACTTGGGGTGCTGTGGTTTCTCAAATGGAGGCATCATGTGGGCAAGTGGCTCCTCTCTTCAATTCCTGCTGTCTGATCTAGGCTATAACATTTAACCATGTAGATCAGCCAACAGAAATTAAATAGTGTGGTTGCAGTGACGTATCACCTGATTACCATGGGGTTGTGTCAGCACGCTTCATATGGCTAATGAATTGACCGTGCGTAATGACTCGGCTGTGTGTAAAACCAATCCAAATGGTTAAGATCTAATAAATGACCTGATTGTAATGTTTCATGTAATTGATGTTTGAAAATAAGTCTGTTTGAATTACTAAACATTATATAGAGGTAATTTAGTAATTAAAATATCTTACACACAAATCATATATAGAGGCCTTATAATCTTCTCACACTAAAGTAGGCCCTACATCATGTGTGGGCAACATTTTGTTTAATGTATTTTCGTGGATTTCAAAGGACGTGAAATTCAGTCAGGGGGTCGTGGATGATAGGCTTGGGTGTGTGTGCTATGTAAACAACTCGATGAATGGCTCTATGGAATGCATAGATACATTAATGGAATGTGCTATAATATATGAAATATGGCTACCACAGACACACTTCTGTAGCATACATTATGACATTTTAAATTTAAGTTACAAAAAAATATACTCCGTAGGCCAATTAAAGAAAATGACAGTAAAAAAAAAGAGAACAAGCGCATTTTAGGTTGAAAATGCAGCTATATCTTCTTTGAACTTCAAATTCCATCATACGTAGGATACAACAGTTGTCAACAGCGCATTTATATCCGGTTGGCTTATTCCAGTGTGAATCGTGTAAATCGACCAATGGGTAAAGAAAACACTGGATGTGGGTGGGAGCTGAGTGTGAACGTCATCAATTGACAGCTGGCTGCTCAGACATGAATGTGCCTGCCCAGTAGAGAGAGCTGTAGGTAGCTATTTCCTTTCCATTTCATATCACAGGGGCGGTTAAAGGAAAACCCATCCGTCTGAGCACAGTCGTGCCAGCTTGTGCGAACTGAACCCACACACCTGGCCTGGGCATGGACGAACAGGCAGGGCCCGGCGTGTTCTTTAACAACAACAACAACAACTCGGGTTTGCCAGGCGCTGGCAAAGGACCGCAGCAGCCGGGCGACGTCGGTGGCGGAGAGGCGGCCAGGGCTCATTACAACATTCCGGGGATATTGCACTTTCTGCAACACGAATGGGCCCGCTTCGAGGTGGATAGAGCGCAATGGGAGGTGGAGCGAGCCGAATTGCAGGTAAACCACGTCAAAATGCCCTGCTTATTTTTGGTGGGGGGGTTACGGTGTTGAGTCCGCCCTAGGAAGATTGAAATTTGTGTCAGGAAGCTTACTCGCGCGCTACGGTCTTTGTGGCGAGAACTGCTCGAGCTACGTAGCTACTAGAGTGCTCTTGGTCGGATGACGTTTGTCGCTATAGCACAGGTTTCCCAACCTCGGTCATGGGAAACCCTGTGCTAAGTCGGTTGAATAATATAAAAATGATTCTGATGAACAGTGAAGTTGATTCATGCACTCAATAGTCAGTGACATGAGTCTTTATTGTGCCTTACGACTTCTCTTAAATGCCATGTCGTAAATATATCAGAGGTAAGGCTTTTAGCATAATGTGATGTGCAGGCCTTGATTGAGTTGTAGCTTGCAGTGTAAAAAAATAAATATAAACGCAACAATTTCAAACAATTTACTGAGTTACAGTTAATATAAGGAAATCAGTCAATTGAAATAAATTCATCAGGCACTAATCTTTGGATTTCACATGACTGGTAATACAGATATGCATCTGTTGGTCACAGATACCTTAAAAACAAAAAGGTAGGGGCGTGGATCAGAACCAGTCAGTATGTGGTGTGACCATCATTTGCCTCATGCAGTGTGACATCTCCTTTGCATATAGTTGATCAGGCTGTTGATTGTGTTGATTGGCGGGAACTGGAACATACTGTCGTACACGTCGACCCAGAGCATCTCAAACATGCTCAATGGGTGACGTTTCTGGTGAGTGTGCAGGCCATGGAAGACCAGGGACATTTTATAGATTCCAGGAATTGTGTACAGATCCTTCCGACATGGCCGTGTATTATCATGCTAAAACATGAGGTGATGGAGGCGGATGAATGGCATGACATTGGGCCTCAGGATCTCGTCACGGTATCTCTGTGCATTCCAATTGCCATAACCCCACCGCCACCATGGGACACTGTTCACAATGTTGACATCACCAAACCACTCGCCATCACGTGGTCTGCGGTTGTGAGGCCTGCCAAATTCTCTTAAATGACATTGGAGGAGGCTTATGGTAGAGAAATGAACATTCAATTATCTGGCAACAGCTCTGGTGGACATTCCTTTAGTCAGCATGCCAATCGCATGCTCCCTCAACTTGAGACATCTGTGGCATTGTGTTGTGACAATTGCACATTTTATTGTGACAAGTGGCCTTTTATTGTCCCCAGCACAAGGTGCACCTGTGTAATGATCATGCTGTTTAATCAGCTTCTTGATATGCCACACCTGTCAGGTGGATGGATTATCTTGGCAAAGGAGAAATGCTCACTAACAGGGAGGTAAACAATTTTGTGCACAATTTGAGAGAACATTTCTGGGATCTTTTATTTCAGCTCATGAAACATGGGACCAACACTTTTCGTGTTGCGTTTATATTTTTGTTCAGTGTATGTGAGCGCCTCCAAACATTGCTAACCAAGGGCAGTGCCAAGCTAAGTGCTAGCCTACGCAGCCAATAGTGCGTGGGCGCTAGATCTGCACAATTGTCTAGGCTTGATGTGCATTCCTGATAATACACTTGTGTCCACTGTAGACTGGCTCGTACATAAGGTATCCTCTATTCAGGCTGCGAAGGTATAACTTTCCTACTTAACTAGCTTAAATGGAAAGAAGGTGGGGAATAAACAGGGAAAATATGCATACCTTAGTTATGAAACACAATTTTCCACCAACATTTTTGGATTTTATGACAATTTAGGATGTTGTACACTGTGTTCAGCCAAGGGTGTGCAACATCCAAAATTGTCAAAAAATGGTTCATAAAGAAAGTATGCTTATTTTCCAGTTTTATTCTACCTTCAGGCCATTAAAGCTAGATGATAGTACATTGGCGCTAGATCTGCACAATCGCTGCCTAGGCTAGCTAATTGCGCTCTCCAGAAATGACTCAAGCTTTCTCTGCTGCTCTTACCTATTACATAATTTACAGCACAACTTATGGCTTTTATGATGGTGCATTCATAAATTTCAATAGGCATTTTTTAAATTTTAAAGGGCAATGCTTCATCAGATTCTAAATTAATTATGTGTAACTGTACGTGGCATTTGTGCATCATTTACTTTGAGAATGTTCTGCCTCAATCAAAGCAGGCTTTCATTTCTTTCTTATTGTGCCTTTATGAAGAAGAGCGAATAGGCCTAGATGTCGAAGTTGTATTATCGGTATTGCAGATACCCGGCTGATTCTGGAGTAGGTTTTTTAAATTTTCCTTCCCATTTACTTCAAGTGCTTATCAGTAGTAGAGGGAGCTCATTGGCAAGCGACAAATGAGTGTCAGAACTGCTCAACTGGCATTGAGCAGAAACCAATTTCATATCTTAATGCATTTGTTCTGCTACCATTCCATTATATAGTGTAGTAGCGACCCTGCATTCCATTAAAGTCTTAGCTGAGCAAATGTAAAAATCTAATAGACAGGATATACAGTGCCTTTGGAAGGTATTCACACCCCTTGACCTTTTCCGCATGTTGTTGCAGCCTGATTTTTAAAGTGGAATTTTGTTTTCAGACATTTTTACAAAAATGTAATTAATAAAAAATGAAACACGGAAATGTCTTGAGTCAATAAGTATTCAACCCCTTTGTTATGGCAAGCCTAAATGTGTTCAGGTCAAAAGAAATGTGCTTAACAAGTACCCTAATAAGTTGCATGTACTCACTTTGTACAATAATATACTGAACAAAAATGTAAACGTAACATGCAACAATTACAAAGATTTTGCTGAGTTACAGTTCAGACAAGGAAAACATGTCATTTGAAATAAATTCATTAGGCCCTAATCTATGGATTTCACATGACTGTGTGGGCCTGGGAGGGCATAGGCCCACCCACTGGGGAGCCAGGCTTAGCCAATCAGAATTCGTTTTTCCCCCACAAAAGGGCTTTATTACAGACAGAAAGACTCCTCGGCACCAAATGCTCACTAACAGGAATGTAAACAAATTTGTGCAGAACATTTGAGAGAAATAAGCTTTTAGTTCGTATGGAACATTTCTGGGATCTTTTATTTCGGCTCGTGAAACATGGGACCAGCACTTTACATGTTTTTGTTCAGTGTAGTTCGTAACACTTATTTGAATGATTATCCAATCTCTGGTTTTACCCAACGCATACAATTATCTGTAAGGTCCCTCAGTTGAGTAGTGAATTTCGAGCACAGATTCAACCACAAAGACCAGGGAGCTTTTCAAATGCCTCGCAAAGAAGGGCACTTATTGGTAGATTAGTAACAAACAAAAAAAAGCAGACACTGAATATCTCTTTCAGCAAGGTGAAGATATTAATTACACTTTGGATGGTGTCTCAATACACCCAGTCACTACAAAGATACAGGTGTACTTCCTAACTCAGTTCCCAGAGAGGACGGAACCACTTAGGGATTTCACCATGAGGCCAATGGTGACTTTAAAACAGTTACAGAGTTTCATGGCTGTGATAGGTGAAAACTGAGAATGGATCAACAACATTGTAGTTACTGCACAATACTAACCTAAATGACAAAGTGAAAAGAAGGAAGTCAGTACAGAATAAAAAATTGTCCAAAACATGCGTCCTGTTTGCAATAAAGCACTAAAGTAATACTGCAACAAATGTTGCAAAGAAACTCACTTTTTTTCCTGAATACAAAGCTGAGTACCACTCGGTCATATTTTCAAGCATGGTGTTGGCTGCATCATGTTATGGATATGCTCATCACCTGAAGGACTAGGGTGTTTTTTTGGATAAAAAGAAACCCGAATAGAGTTAAGCACAAAATCCTAGAGGAAAACCTGGTTCAGACTGCTTTCCAACAGACACTGGGAGACAAATTCACCTTTCAGCAGGATAATACTCTAAAACACAAGGCCATATCTACACTGGAGTTGCTTACAAAGATGATATTGAATGTTCTTGAGTGGCCTAGTTACAGTTTTGATTTAAATCAGCTTGTAAATCTATGGCAAGTCTTGGTCAACAACCAATGACAGAGCAAGAGTTGACAAAATAATAATTGGCAAATATTGTAAAATCCAGGTGTGCAAAGCTCATAGACCCAAAAAGACTCACAGCTGTAATCGCTGCCAAAAGTGATTCTAACATGTGGGGGGGGGGGGGGGGGTTGAATACTTATCTAATCAAGATATATTAGTGTTCTATTTTTCATTGGTATTTAAATAATATTTTGAAATGTTCTTTCTCATTGACAGAGTATTTTGTGTAGACCGTAAATATTTTATTTTTTATAATAAAAAAAGACAATGAAATTAGTCCCAATTTCTAAAACGACTAAATGTGGAAAAGGTCAAGGGGTGTGACGAAAGCGTTTTGCTTCTAGAAACTACTGGAGAATAATTGAATTGGACAGAGCAGATGGAGATGTTTCTGAACCTTCGTTAGGGCCCTACTCAACAAGCTGACCTGGAAGTGCCTGTGTTAAAACGTGGGTGGGGAATGCCCACCACAGAGCGCTCAACATTGACTGCACTGAGAGCTTTTTTAAAATGTTTTTTAACGTTAGTTAGTCACTAGTATGTGGACACCGGTGGTCACCCAACTCTCTGTTTCCATGTCCTTGTGCTAGAGTGTTGTGACACACCAACCTGGTCGTATTATTTCGTATTATTCTGTAAGTAAATCCTAGACACTATATTTAGTGTTATATGTTACGTTTTGTATGGTTTGTATTATTTTGTTGATGTGAATCACCCATTTCGTATGACACTACATGACCAAAAGTATGTGAACACCTGCTTGTAGAACATCTCATTCCAAAATTATGGGCATTAATATGGAGTTAATCCCCCCCCCCCCCCCCCCCCCCCCCCTTTGCTCCTATAACAGCCACTCTTCTGGCAAGGCTTTCCCCTAGATGTTGGAACATTGCTGCGGGGACTTGCTTCCATTCAGCCACAAGAGCATTAGTGAGGTTGGGCACTGGTGTTGGGAGATTAGGCCTGACTCGCAGTAGGAGTTCCAATTCATCCCGAAGGTGTTCGATGGGGTTGAGGTCAGGGCTCTGTGCAGGCTAGTCAAATTATTCCACACCAATCTAGACAACCCATTTCTGTATGGACCTCACGTTGTGCATGGGGGCATTGTCATGTTGAAACAGGAAAGGCTGTTCCCCAAACTGTTGCCACAAAGTTGGAAGCACAGAACAGTCTAGAACGTCATTGTATGCTGTATCATTAAGATTTCCCTTCACTAAAACTAAGAGGCCTAGCCCAAACCATGAAAAACAGCCACAGACCATTATTCCTCCTCCACCAAACTTTACAGTTGGCACTTTATTGGGGCAGGCAGCATTCTCCTGGCGTCCGCCAAACCCAGACTCGTCCTCAGTGTGCCAGATGGTGAAGCGTGATTCATCACTCCAGAGAACACGTTTCCACTGCTCCAGAGTCCAATGGTGGCGAGCTTTACACCACTCCAGCCAACGCTTGGCATTGTGCATGGTGATCTCAGGCTTGTTATGTGGCTGCTCGGTCATGGAAACAAAAAGTTATTGTGCTGACATTGCTTCCGGAGGCAGTTTGGAACTAGGTAGTGAGTGTTGCAACCTAGAACAGACAATTTTTACTCGCTTCAGCAATCGGTGGTCCTGTTCTGTGAGCTTGTGTGGCCTACCACTTCGGCTGAGCCGATGTTGCTCCTAGATGTTTCCACTTCACAATAACAGCACTTACAGTTGACCGGGGCAGCTCTAGCAGGGCAGAAATTTGACAAAATGACTTATTGGAAAGGTGCCGTCCTATGACGGTGACATTTTGAAAGTCACTGAGCTCTTCAGTAAGGCCATTCTACTGCCAATGTTTGTCTATGGAGATTGCATGGCTGTGTGCTTGATTTTATATACCTGTCAGCAACGCGTGTTGCTGAAATACCCAAAGCCACTAATTTGAAGGGGTGTCCACATACTTTTTCTTGCCACTGTATATATATACACAAAAGTATGTGAACCCTTTGGAATTACATAGATTTCTGCATAAATTGGTCATCATCAAATTTGATCTGATCTTCATCTAAGTCACAACAATAGAAAAACATAGTGTGCTTAAACTAATAACACACAAATGATTGTATTTTTCTTGTTTATATTGAATACATCATTTAAACATTCACAGTGTAGGTTGGAAAAAGTGTGTGAACCCCTAGGCTAATGACTTCGCCGAAAGCTAATTGGAGTCAGGAGTCAGCTAACCTGGAGTCCAATCAATGAGACAAGAATGGAGATGTTGGTTAGAGCTGCCTTGCCCTATAAAAAACACTCACAAAATGTGAGTTTGCTATTCACAAGAAACATTGCCTGATGTGAACTATGCCTTGAACAAAAGAGATCTCAGAAGACATAAGATTAAGAATTGTTGACTTGCATAAAGCTGGAAAGGGTTACAAAACTATCTCTAAAAGCTTTGATGTTCATCAGTCCACGGTAAGACAAATTGTCTATAAATGGAGTAAATTCAGCACTGTTGCTACTCTCCCTATGAGTGGCTGTCCTGCAAAGATTACTGCAAGAGCACAGCGCAGAATGCTCAATGAGGTTAAGAAGAATCTGAGAGTGTCAGCTAAAGTCTTACAGAAATGTCTGGAACATGCTAACATCTCTGTTGCCGAGTCTCCGATATGTAAAACACTAAACAAGAATGGTGTTCATGTGAGGACACTACGGAAGAAGCCACTGCGGTCCAAAAAAAACCATTGCTGCACATCTGAAGTTTTGCAAAGTTGCACCTGGATGTTTTGCAGGAGAATGTAAGGCTATATGTCCGCCAATTGAAGCTCAACAGAAGTTGGGTGACGCAACAGGACAACGACCCAAAACACAGAAGTAAATCAACAACAGAATGGCTTCAACAGAAGAAAATACGCCTTTTGGAGTTGCCTAGTCAGAGTCCTGACCTCAATCCGATTTGCGATGTTGTGGCATGACCTCAAGAGCAGTTCACACCAGACATCCCAAGAATATTGCTGAAGTGAAACAGTTCCGCAACTACAGAAAACATTTGAGTTTATTGCTGCAAAGGAGGGTCAACCAGTTATTACATCCAAAACCTTTTCCATCCTGCACTGTGAATGTTTACACAGTGTGTTCAATAAAGACATGAAAACGTGTAATTGTTTGTGTTATTAGTTTAAGCAGACTGTGTTTGTCTGTTGTTGTGACTTAGATGAAGATCAGATCAAATTTTATGACCAATTTATGCAGAAATCCTGGTATTTCCTAAGGGTTCGCATACTTTTTCTTGCCACTGTGTGTGTGTGTGTTTTTCTCTGGGCTGGGTCCTATTCGAAATGGCTGCCTTTGTGACCTTTGCTGTCGGAGTTGGACAATAACATCCGAGGATCACCGACAGGCACTGACTGGCCTAGCGTTTTGACCCCGAAGTACTGCTGTTGCACAACACTGGGAATCCATGACATCACATTGAGTGTGTGTGTAAGAGTGGGTTAAAGAATCACTATGAGCTTCTCTCTGCCTCTGCTCCTCCTTTGCCCCAGAGGATGTCTGGCATCATCACCACTTTTCCTTCTCTATTCCCCACACTATAAATACGTTGCAGAGAAGGCGAAGACGGGAGTTGGTGCAGAAAGAAACAACCAATGGGAGAAAGAACCGATCAATGTTCACCAGCTCCTGTTGGGAGATCTCACTGGTTTTTTTTTCTCTTCTTTTCTACATAACCCACACTTCATGTAAGTGCTGGGTCTCTGAGGAAGACAATACATCGGCCTGTTCAGCCTAATTCTTTGCCTTTGCGTGCACTAAGCAGCCCCCCCCCCCCCCCCCTCCATCTGAGATGCCTGTCAGCATTTGGTATTCAACTCCCTCAGATATAGTCCTTTTCCTCGTCCAGAGGCTGCCTGCGTTGTTGGGATCTTTCTGATCTCACGGCTTGTCGTCTTCCGTGTGTTCTTCAATGGCCCATTAAAAACCAGTTTGAGTTTGTTTTTAAGTGACTCATGCCACAGAGCTGACACTGCGAATGTCGTGGCTCCCTGCCCCATCGTTAAAACAGAGCCCTGTGTTTTTCACAGGAGCAAGCTCCCGACTGCCCAGGCTGAATCTCAGGCAGCTATTACCCAGTGCTGGTGAGGTGTGGGAGGGGGTGCCATCCAGTCAGGCATTTCAAACACACACATCCTTGAAATGCTGCCTCCCCAGCATTTTTTTGTGTGTACATACTCCACCACACTGACTAGTATACTAGTTGACGTGTTACGCCTTTTCTGGGTCATCACATTTTGTAATTTCCCCACAAGTGTTTATTCCAATGACTCCCTTCGACCGCCCTGGTACAGTATGTCCATTTGAGAATGTGTGAAAAAGTTCTCTCTGAAGGAGAGTGTGCGTCTCCAATGGCACTCATTCACTATTTAGTGCACTACTTTTTTTTACCAGATACCTATGGGTGCTGGTCAAAAGAATTGCACTTTTAAAGGGAATAGGGTGCCATTTGGGATGTAGTCAGAGAGTGTTCTCTCAGGCGGTTGGGTTTACAGTAGCCCAGCCCCTCCAGCCTATGAGTACCGTAATTTCCGGACTATAAGCCGCTACTTTTTTCCCACGCTATGAACCTCGCGCTTTATACAATGACGCGGCTAATTTATGGATTTTTCCCGCTTTCACAAATTCATGCCGCCAAAAAACTGAGCACCGTCACATAATGTGACGCAAATCGAGCGCGCTCAAACTTGCCATCATTCTGATTACGGTAGTCATTTTGTCACCCTCATCATGGCAAAGACACGGAGAAATGCATATGATGCAGCTTTCAAGTTGAAGGCGATCGATCTGGCTGTTGGAAAGGGAAATAGAGCTGCTGCACGGGAGCTTGGCCTTAATGAGTCTATGATAAGACGTTGGAAACAGCAGCATGAGCAACTGACTCAGTGCAGAAAGACAACAAAAGCTTTCAGAGGGAAGAAAAGCAGATGGCCCGAATTAGAAAATGAGCTTGAAGACTGGGTCAACACACAGAGAGCAGACGGCCGAGGTGTTTCAACTGTGCAGATCCGACTGAAAGCCAAAACAATCGCCACCGCACTGAAGTTTGAGGATTTTAGAGGTGGACCATCGTGGTGTCTAAGATTTATGAGACGTAAAGGCCTGTCCATCAGGGTACGGACGAGTCTGTGTCAGCAGCTCCCTCCCGACTACGAGGAAAAAGTTTCAAACTTCCGTAAATTCACTGATGCAAAGATAGCGGAGCATTCCATCGGCCCGCACGACATCATAAATATGGACGAGGTTCCTCTGACGTTTGACCTGCCTCTCACTCGGACTGTCAACAGGAAAGGCGAATCATCCATCACGCTGAAAACAACTGGGCATGAAAAAACGCACTTCACCTGTGTCCTGAGCTGCACGGCATCGGGAGAAAAGCTTCCACCGATGTTGATTTTCAAACGCATGACGATGCCAAAAGAAAAATTCCCGAGAGGAATTGTTGTGAAAGTCAACAAGAAAGGATGGATGACGGAAAGCCTAATGCATGAATGGCATACGGAGTGTTACGGCAAGCGACCGGGAGGATTCTTTCACAAGAACAAGGCATTACTCGTGTTGGACAGCATGAGGGCCCACAACAGATTCTGTGAAAGAAGCCATCAAGAGGACAAACTCAATTCCAGCTGTGATTCCTGGGGGCACAACAAAGTATTTGCAGCCACTCGACATCAGTGTAAATCGTGCATTTAAGGTGGCGCTCCGTGTTCAGTGGGAGGCTTGGATGACAAGTGGGGAGAAATCCTTCACTAAAACGGGCCGCATGCGAAGAGCAACTTATGGTCAAGTCTGCCAGTGGGTCCTGACAGCGTGGAGCATTGTCAAAAGATCCACTATCATCAACGGGTTTCGAAAGGCTGGACTGCTGCGTGTTGAAGAGGGCAGCATGAGCTCAGCGGGGAATTTGCCTCCGGATGAAAGTGACGAGAGCGACAATGAAAACAATCCAACATCGGATGAAGCAATTCTGAGGCTATTCAACTCCGACACCGAAGGAGATGACTTCAGTGGTTTCAGTGCACAGGAGGAGGAAGATAGTGACCAATGACTTTCTTGGTAGGCTACTGTTTACTGCTATTTTTTTTATTTTTGTTACAAGCCGTGTTTCGTTAAAGCCTAGGTATTTATTTTTGTTACAAGCTGTGTTTCGTTAAAGCCTATTTATTTTTGTTACAAGCCGTGTTTCGTTTAAAAGCCTATTTATTTTTGTTACAAGCCGTGTTTCGTTTAAAGGCTGTGTAAAGTTCATTTGTTTCAATGTACCGGTAGGCACCTGCGGCTTATATACACGTGCGGCTTATTTATGTACAAAATACATATTTTTTAAAAATTCAGTGGGTGCGGCTTATATTCAGGTGCGCTTAATAGTCCAGCAATTACGGTAATCATGTCTGGTATTCTAACGAGAGGCCCACCCTGCTAGCACTATGAACACCATCGGTGTGTTTTGCAGGTGTTTATATCGGAAGGTTCTGTCTGGCACCGTGAACAACTGCAGTATTCATACTTGTTTTGCGGTGTTATTTCTTTGCATTTTATTCCACAATGCATTGGCCTTCAGATGATTTTAAAGATTGCACTTCATGAGTTTCACAACATGAATCATTTTTTACTTCAGAATCACTTTATTTTTTGTCTTTGGACATTCAGTTTTATATGCTGTACACAACACAGTGCCAAAGCCAATGCCGGACCTCCCTCAGTGCGTGGATACTCAATCAGATCGAGCCATTTATTCAAAATGGTAAGAGGTCACAGGCCAATAGTTAGAACAGGTGGCATCAACCAACTCTGCAATCTCAATTATAATTCTGCATAATGTACCTTTCTTTTTCCAAATAACACCTTCTACTTCATGATTTGCAGACCACCGTGCTTTCAGTGTGTTTGCCGTCATATCATGCCACTTAAATTATGCAAAGTTATGTAAATAGTGATAGGCTATGGGGGGAATAAGGCCCGCGGCTACTATTAAAGTATCACTGCTTTGGCGTGTAATTCCATTGCCCCTTTATCTTTTAAGTATTATTTTTCAGACTTTCATCTCACTAACTAAATGATTTTGTCAAGAGACCGCTGTGCAATAGCCTTTGCTGTGTGTAGACATGGTATGCCTAGGATTATGCATAACTGACTGCATGTCAAGGCAAAATCTGGACCTTGCTGTCATAGCGCATACTTCAAATTCCAGATCGCTGGTTTTACGGCTTTCCATCCATTATCCCATGTAATGAGGTAGTATATTATAAGACCAGACTATTATCATTCTGCTGTCTGAGGTATGTTTATCTGCTCAGACTTTGCACATTTCCCATCATGTGATGATGACATGACACGGTGTACTCGCCATACATTCAGGAGATCAATTGACACCAGGCAGCAATTTGTCCACTCTGGGGAGAAGGTGTGGAGTCCATCAGACTGGGACTAGTGCATCTATAAGCAGTCTCTTGACCTCTGGATCGGTGGCGGAGGGGGAGAATTGAGACAGAGAGCGCCCCAGAGGCTGACGGCCTACTCCAGTGGAACTCATCTAGCAGCTCCAGAAATACTTCTGGCCCCGCCACAACATGTCAGGTGTAAATATATCTCATAAACCAATTAGAATTTGGAAATATATTCTCCTGCAATTTGTGTAGTAGAAGTGTGACAGTACGAAGGGTACCTCACCTCAAAGCATGAGAGAATAGAAATAATCCAAATTAGCTAGGTTTCCATCCAAATGGCAACAGATTTTCATGTGAATATGATCTGCATCAAATAAATATGCGCATATTCCCACCAGAGGTGTTTTTCCATCAAACTGACTTGTTGCGGATAGAAGGCTAGGAGTTATGTAGTGCACATAAAAAGCTTTTTTTTCGCTTAAGTTTTCATGTACCGACTATTTTTTTTTATTTCTTTACTCTGCCGATGGTTTTCTTACAAAAACGAATTTGATAAATAGCAAACTTGCCCAAGCTGGTTTTGGTGCATGCTCTCTAGACCAGTGGATACCAAACTGTACTGCATGTGGTCTGCAAATTTAGTTTTTTGTTTAGTTTTTTTTCTTCCAAAAAGAATAACAGTTGGGAATATTAATGGTATTATTAGCATTATTAGCATTACTTTTCACAATGCTAATTGTTTATTAATAGGCCTTTTAATTTGTTACATTCACTGCTATAATTGACAAATTTTGACCGGCAAGATATTTTGTTTTAAAATGTGACTCTGCAAATGTTGGTCCTCGAGCTTTGAACAATGATTTGGTGGCCCCCGGAACGGTAAAAGGTTGGGAAGCACTGCTCTAGACAACAGTTCGCTGGTAAAGTGGACAAGGTATGTTGTATGATGAGACATGGATAAGATTTTTATTTTATAGTAGTCAGCCAAGCACCGATCATCGTGTCTTCAGCCAACAAATAATACCCTGGATATCTTTGAAATTTGCATTAATCATCACCGTGCACTAAACCACCATGTGAAGTTCATCACAATGATCCAAGATGGCGTAGCAGTGCAGACGTGTTTTGTCATTGTCCCGTGTAAATCCTGTGTAAAAAAAAAAAAAAAGAAATAAATAATAATAATTCTAACAAATCTTATTTTTTTGTATATTTTTCAATCTCTTTTTCCATTTTTTTAATTAAATATACCTTACCCAATGTGATACGGATCTGCTATTTTTCAACCTTATAGCTAGAACTTCCATCAGATGCTAACCAGCTAATTAGCTACTAGCTATTTAGTCATTGTTAGCCACTGCTAGCGGCCTTTACCTTTAGCTCAGACATCGTCCGCTTTTAGCCTGAATAATACCCACCAGTCTGCACAGCGCGATATCAACCCTGAGCATATCAGACTGCTTTTCTCCACGACATCACCAGATTCCTGCCGTAAGCTCTGGACCATTACCCCAGATCATCGCAGCTAGCTAGCTGCTACCGAGTGGCCCAACCCCGAAGCTAGTCCTGAGCCAAGCCCATCTCCCGGCCTGCTCAGTGGACCCTATGATCACTCGGCTACACAGCTGATGCCTCCCGGACTCTTCACTAACACGACTAGAAGCCACTACATCTACGGGATTCCTGCCGTAAGCTCTGGACCTTTGCATCGATGTAATTCCGTCCGATGTACCCTCAACTGGCCTTTGTCGGACGTCGGTGAAGACGCTTCTGCTAGCCCCGGCCTGCTAACTTTATGAATCGCCGTGTCTCCCGCTTGTTAGCATATTAATGACTACCTAACGGCTTCCCTATTTCATCTATAGCTGTTCACTGGACCCTATGATCACCTGGCTACATAGCTGACGCCTGCTGGACTTCATTAATCACTGTACTCCATTTTTTGTTTGTTTATTTTGGCCCCAGCCTCGAACTCAGGCCCTGTGTGTAGTTAACTGACCCTCTCTGCCCATTCATCGCCATTTTACCTGTTGTTGTCGTCTTAGCTGATTAGCTGTTGTTGTCTTATCCGTTGTTGTCTTAGCTAGCTCTCCCAATCAACACCTGTGATTGATTTATGCCTCACTTTATGTCTCTCTGTCAATATGCCTTGTATACTGTTTAGGGTAGTTATCATTGTTTTATTTTACTGCAGAGCCCCTAGCCCCACTCAACATGCCTCAGATACCTCTTTTGTCCCACCTCCCACACATGCGGTAAACTCACCTAACATAACTAGTGCCTCCAGAGATGCAACGTCACTCAATGCCTAGGTTTACCTCCACTGTACCAGCACCCTACCATACCCGTCTGTACATTATGCCCTGAATCTATCCTACCACGCTCAGAAATCTGCTCCTTTTATTCTCTGCCCCCAACGCACTAGACAACCAGTTTTGATAGCTGTAAGCCGTACCCTCATCCTACTCCTCCTCTGTTCCTCGGGTGATGTGGAGGTTAGCCCCTGTGTGTCCCCAGGCGCTCTCATTTGTTGACTTCTATAACCGTAAAAGCCTTGGTTTCATGCACGTTAACATCAGAAGCCTCCTCCCTAAGTTTGTTTTACTCACTGCTTTAGCACACTCCACCAACCCTGACGTCCTTGCCGTGTCTGAATCCTGGTGTAGGAAGGCCACCAAAAATTCTGAGATTTCCATCCCCAACTACAACACTTTCTGTCAAGATGAACTGCCAAAGGGGGAGAAGTTAGCCTGCAGAGTTCTGTCATTCTTTCCAGGTCTATGCCCAAACAGTTCGAGCTTCTAATTATTATTATTTTTATCTCCAGAAATAAGTCTCTCACTGTTATAGACCCCCCTCAGCTCACATCTGTGCCCTGGACACCATATGTGAATTGATTGCCCCCCCCATCTATCTTCAGAGTTCGTTCGGTTAGGTGACCGAAACTGGGATATGCTTAAAACCCCGGCCGTCCTACAATCTAAGCTAGATGCCCTCAATCTCACACAAATTATCAAGGAACCCACCAGGTACAACCCTAAATCTGTAAACGTGGGCACCCTCATAGATATATTATCCTGACCAACTTGCCCTCCAAATACACCTCTGCTGTTTTCAATCATTATCTCAGAGATCACTGCCTCATTGCCTGCATCCGTTATGGGTCTGCGGTCAAACGACCACCCCTCATCACTGTCAAACACTCCCTAAAACACTTTTATGAGCAGGCCTTTCAAATCGACCTGGCCTGGGTATCCTGGAAGGATATTGACCTCATCCTGTCAGTAGAGGATGCCTGGTTGTTCTTTAAAAGTCATTTCCTCACCATCTTAAATAAGCATGCCCCTTTCAAAAAAGGTTGAACTAAGAACAGATATAGCCCTTGGTTCACTCCAGACCTGACTGCCCTCGACCAGCACAAAAACATCCTGTGGCGTACTGCACTCGCATCGAATAGTCCCCACGATATGCAACTTTTCAGGGAAGTCAGGAACCAATATACACAGTCAGTTAGGAAAGCAAAGGCTAGCTTTTTCAAATAGAAATTTGCATCCTGTAGCTCTAACTTCAAAATGTTTTGGGACACTGTAAAGTCCATGGAGAATAAGAGCACCTCCTCCCAGGTGCCCGCTGCACTGAGGCTAGGAAACACTGTCACCACCGATAAATCCACGATAATTTAGAATTTCAGTAAGCATTTCTCTATGGCTGGCTATGCTCTCCTCCTGGCTACCCCTACCCCGGCCAACACCTCCACACCCCTCACAGCTACTTGCCCAAGTCTCCCCATCTTCTCCTTCACCCAAATCCAGATAGCAGATGTTCTGAAAGAGCTGAAAAATCTGGACCCGTACAAATCAGCCGGACTAGACAATCTGGACCCTCTCTTTCTAAAATTATCCGCTAACGTTGTTGCAACCCTTATTACTAGTCTGTTCAACCTCTCTTTCGTATTGTCCGAGATTCCTAAAGATTGGAAAGCTGCCCCGGTCATCCCCCTCTTCAAAGGGGGTGACACTCGAGACCCAAACTGTTACAGACCTATATCCATCCTGCCCTGCCTTTCTAAAGTCTTCGAAAGCCAAGTTAACAAACAGATCACTGACCATTTCGAATCCCACCGTACCTTCTCCGCTGTTTAATCCGGTTTCCGAGCTGGTCATGGGTGCACCTCAGCCACGCTCAAGGTACTAAACGATATCATAACTGTCATCGATACAAGACAGTACTGTGCAGCAGTCTTCATCGATCTGGCCAAGGATTTCAAATCTGTAAATCACCGTATTCTTCTCGGCACATTCAACAGCCTTGGTTCTTCAAATGACTGCCTCGCCTGGTTCATCAACTACTTCTCAGACAGAGTTCAGTGTGTCAAATCGGAGGGCCTGTTGTCCGGACCTCTGGCGGTCTCTATGGGGGTACCACAGGGTTCAATTCTTGGGCCAACTCTTTTCTCTGTATATATCAATGATGTCACTCTTGCTGCGGTGATTCCTTGATCCACTTCTACGCAGATGACACCATTCTGTATACATCTGGCCCTTCTTTGGACACTGTGTTAACAAACCTCCAAACGAGCTTCAATGCAATACAACTCCTTCCGTGGCCTCCAATTGCTCTTAAATACAAGTAAAACTAAATGCATGCTCTTCAACCGATCGCTGCCCGCACCCGCCCGCCCGACTAGCATCACTTCTCTGGATGGTTCTGACAACTACAAATCCCTAGGTGTCTGGCTAGACTGTAAACTCTCCTTTCAGACTCATATTAAGCATCTCCAATCCAAAATTAAATTTAGGATCGGCTTCCTGTTTTGCAACAAAGCCTCCTTCACTCACGCTGCCAAACATACCCTCGTAAAACTGACTATCCTACCGATCCTCGACTTCGGCGACGTCATTTACAAAAGAGCCTCCAACACTCTACTCAGCAAATTGGATGCAGTCTATCAGTGTCCTACGTTTTGCCACCAAAGCCCTATATACCACCCACCACTGCGACCTGTATGCTCTCGTCGGCTGGTCCTCGCTACATATTCGTTGCCAGACCCACTGGCTCCAGGTGATCTATAAGTCTTTGCTATGTAAAGCTCCGCCTTACCTCAGCTCACTGGTCACCATAAAAACAACCACCCGTAGCACGCGCTCCAGCAGGTATATCTCACTGGTCATCCCCAAAGCCAACACCTCCTTTGGCTGCCTTTCCTTCCAGTTCTCTGCTGCCAATGACTGGAACGAGTTGCAGAAATTGCTGAAGTTGGAGACTTATATCTCCCTCACTAACTTTAAGCATCAGCTATCAGAGGAGATTGCCGATCGCTGCATCTGTACACAGCCCATCTGTAAATAGCCCATCCAATTTCCTACCTCATCCCCATATTGTTTTTATTTACTTTTTTTTGTTGCTCTTTTGCACACCAGTATTTCAACTTGCACATCTATCACTCCAGTGTTATTTTGCTAAATTGTAATTACTGCGCTACTCTTGGCCTATTTATTGCCTTACCTCCTTACTCCATTTGCACACACTGTGTATATATTTTCCTATTGTGTTATTGACTGTACTTTTGTTTATCCCATGTGTAACCTATTTTTTTTGTCGCACCGCTTTGCTTAATCTTGGCCAGGTCGCAGTTGTAAATGAGAACTTGTTCTCAACTGGCCTACCTGGTTAAATAAAGGTGAAATAATATAAAATAAATAACTCATATTTCGTCTGTGCATAGGAACTTTACCTCTACCTACATGTACATTTTACCTCAACTAACCTGTGCCACCTAACATTGACTCTGTACCCGTACCCCCCCCCCCCCCCGTATATAGCCTCGCTACTATTATTTATTGTTGCTCTTTAATTATTTATTTTTCTATTTTCCTCTTTTTTTTTTACTTTAGTAAATACTTTCTTAACACTTTTTCTTAACTGCAGTATTGGGTAAGGGCTTGTAAGTACGCATTTCACTGTAAGGGGAAACAATTCCTGTTGTATTCGTCGCATGTGACATACGATTTGATCTGCCTTATTCATGCTTTTCCACGTCATGGTGGGAGGACAACACAACTTATGCTCTTGTGGCGCCAAGTTTACCTCGACATGTTTATTATATCAATATTCGCTTCCAACGCAATTGTCGAATCGATTTCACTAGCCAGAAAAGTATCATGTGACATGGGAGAACTTGGGAAGGTTGAAAACCAGGCGGGCTGCAGCGTTCTGGAGTAAATTTGTGTCAGGTATTTCATCCAAATTAATATGGTTGGATGGAAACCTGGTTATTGTCTAACATTTATTGGTGGATAGGTTTCTACCATGCACAGGAGGCTTTCTGAGATGAGTGTCAGTTTATGTCTTTACATTATTTTTTTTTTAGCAGTAAACCTTTTTGTTAAAAAAAATGTAAATCCCTCTTGCTCTTTTTGGAGAGTGCTGGTGGCTATTGTTTTTAACCCTTTCTTTGAAGATATGCCCACACCAAAAAGGCTTTCAAGAGGTTTTTACAGAGCGCCTTGGAATTTGTTTAGCTTTTCTTGATCCACTTGCTGTTCTAATGGAGTATCTCTGACCTAATGTTCTCGCATCACCTTTGTGTCTTCGCTATAGCGGCGGAGCTGAAGAAATGACAATGTCGGGTATAATATTCCTGCAGCAGTGTGATCACGGAAGAGCCCTGTCAGCAGTTAGTGTCACATTCCCGTAGATGAGTCTCCCAACATCTCTTGGAGATGGAGGGGGTGCGGGCTTCCTCACGTGTCTGGACAGGTGAGCGAATGTCGCGGGGAATGCACAGCGCTCTCGTCATGTGGAAATCACAACAGACTCCACGCGTCATTTGACAGTTGCCATTAGCAATACCACCCAGTCTGTGGCAGTAATGCTGCTGGCTGGGGTTTTTAGGTTTTGGATTTATACCCCATGATGCGTTGTTTAAATAATGTAACTTATATTTTAGTCAATTTAGCAGAGTGACTTAAAGTAGTGAGTGCATGCTTTTTTGTACCGGTATCCCGTGGGAATCGAACCCATAACCCTGGCGTTGCAAGCGCCTTGCCATGCCAACTGAGCCACACAGCACCACTTGTTGGGGGTAATCTGGGTGGATACGTGGGATAGACACAATACATGCTTCTTCAGTAATGATGCGTCACTCCCATGCATCGGGAACACAGGCCAAAGCAAAGCCCAGGTTTACACCTCTTCCCTTTGACCTCATTCAGAGGCTCCCTTGTAAGGAATGGTATGCACACCTGCTTGTTTTGCCATGTAATGCAAACTACGGAGCCAAATGCACCACACCCTGGGTCACGCCTAAGCACCATAAGCACTCGACCATTGTTGTCAACAACAGGAGGTGCCTGGCAGACATAACTCCCTGGAGAGTGGCATTGAGGCATCCACCTCGTCCATCTTACAATGTGTTCCGGGTCAGTGCAAAATTGATTGTGCCTCTCAAATGTTCACCTTTTTGTGCTATGAAATGAAAACTCAGGGAACCATGAGTGTGTAAGTGTGACTTTGGGGCACCAGCAGATGCGAGTCCTGGCATCCCGGTGCGGTGTAAACCTGATGTAGGCCTAATGAATATATACAGATGCAGTATTTCTCTTACTGTAAACACTGTACTCATTTTATATGAATAGGAATTACAGGTCACCAGTACAACTGATTTACCGTGTAAGTATAGTAATGTTTCTGTCCCACAGTTTTTGACCACTATAATCAGTTGATTCTTATAACCTGGATCATGTGACGATGACACATTAGTGATGGATGCGATTGGACTGGTGACCTGATTTCAAGTTTCAGTTAGTACTAACTGAGAAGTAACTGATTGCTCAGTAGCAGTGTTGGACAAAATCAGGCATACAGGTCCTGGGTGTTTCTGGGGGGCTTGCTGTTGCTTTAAGAAAGGGCCTTGGGACTAGTGGGGGGTGTTTACAAAATAAAAACTCACGGAGGAAAACCCCCTACCACCACTGCAGTCCATAGCAAGGACAACTGACATGGTCGAAGAAAAGGATGTGGATGCAAGAGAAAGACCAAAAAAAACTTCACATGGAGTCGTCAGTTCTTACTAGTCGGCACTGTTGACTTCTTCTTTCTAGCCCTTGTGATGTTATCCATGGGTTACAACTCATGGCAGTTGTCATCTGGTCCTCAAGCATGTGGGCCAGATGACGACAGGCTGAGAGCGAGGCGTAGAGAGGGAGGAGGGTGAGATGTCGGCAGGCTCGCACCACAGAGCGAGATGGAAGAGAGGGCCCTGTGGCGTTCTCCAGAGAGAAAGTACTTCCTTCCTACTCCCTTCTTCGTGCCCCTCGGGGGAAACCGAAAACCAAACGGGGATTATGAATCCTGTAATTCACATTTTGATGTAAGGAAGAGGAATAAAAACAAACACCCGTCTCCCCAAAAATCTCCTCAGTTTGTCAAAGCCCCCGGTTGGTCCTTCTCCTTTGGAATTGTTTTGATCGATTTTTGTTTGTCTTTTAAAGTGTCTACTGGTTTTTATAAAGAAAATATTTACATAATTTCATAATTTCTAG
This sequence comes from Salvelinus namaycush, assembly GCF_016432855.1. Lineage (NCBI taxonomy): Eukaryota > Metazoa > Chordata > Actinopteri > Salmoniformes > Salmonidae > Salvelinus > Salvelinus namaycush. Next base: position 18,845,782 of record NC_052345.1, read on the forward strand.
AGACGGTCATGAAATCTAAAATGGATGTGGGTATATTGAAATATCCATACACTTAAACAAATGTTTCCTTTTTGAGTTAAGTAATCACACAGGCGTAAGCACAGGCTCTGTTCTCCATGTCGGTTGCCAGATTAATAGGAATCTGAGCAGACAACCTGTTTGTGCCTTAGAGAGACCACCTACTCTTGTGGTCCGTACTCTCCACACACAGCGTTTGTGTGCGCTGCCATCAATTCAGACAGAGCCAGGGGACTGCTCCAGCCGTTTCAGTATTAAGGTTCAGCACTGGAGAGAGACCGTGCCGACGTCAATCTCGGCAGTATGTTTTTACTAAAGTGTTGAACACCAGTATCCAGGATACCGCTTTGGCAACAACCCGTTGGCCTGCTGTTAGCTGTCATGTTGTTTCTTGTTTTGTATTGGGAAAGTCTCCGTGCTCTCAAGACCTTTTCTAGCAGGCTACCTATAAAGGGATTTTTCACACTACTGAGCCAAACTGCACTGCGCTTACCTGGTTACGTATCCAGCATAGCTGCTGTAACCGTGCTTAAAAGGACAATGTGAACATAAAATATCCGAGCCAGCACAGTTTGCTTCGGATCATCGCGATAGTTCATAAACTAGCAACTACAGCCGGGAAGAACTATTGGATATTAGAGCGGCGGTAACTCACCAGAACTTCCAGGATTTCGTCTTCCCTGGAGCAGATCCTTTGTTTGCTCTCCCCAGAGCAATTTAACTTATTCCAGAGGCTGACCCAAAACAACACTGCCGGAGGAGAGGTACTCGGGATGGTCTTCTGATCCGACTTAGGAAGCGTGCACACCACCCACTGCTCCTGAGTATTTTACTCGCTAATGTCCAATCTCTGGCTAATAAAGTTGATGAGTTCAAGGTGAGTTGCTTTTCAGAGAGACACCAGGGATTGTAACATACTCTGCTTCACGGGTTGGGTTTTCAGTATATCGCGCCGACAGGAACAAACATCTCTCCGGGAAGCAGAATCAAATCAAGTTTATTTTATATAGCCCTTCGTACATCAGCTAATATCTCGAAGTCCTGTACAGAAACCCAGCCTAAAACCCCAAACAGCAAGCAATGCAGGTGTAGAAGCACGGAAGGGTGGAGGAATATGTTTTATGATTAACGACTTATGGTGTAACTGTGATAACATACAGGAACTGAAGACCACCCGACCTAGAATGTCTCACAATCAAATGCCGACTATCTCCCGAGGTGATAATTTTCGTAATAGCCACAGCAGTCTATATCCCCCCCCCCCCCCAAGCCGATACCATGACGGCCCTCAAAGAACTTCACTGGACTTTATGCCAACTGGAAATCACATTCATTGTAACAAATCAAATTTGAGGAAAAGGCTCCCGAAATTCTATCAACATATTGATTGTGGTACTCGCGCTGCTAAAACTCTCGTCCATTGTTATACTACCTTCCAGAATGCATATAAGGCCCTCCCTTGCCCTCCATTCGGCAAATCGGACCACGATTCCATCTTGCTCCTCCCCTCCTAATAGGCAGAAACTCAAACGGGAGGCACCCGTGGTAAGGATTGTTCAACGCTGGTCTGACCAATCGGAATCCACGCTTCAAGATTGTTTTGATCACGCGGACTGGGATATGTTCAGAGTTACTTCAGAAAATAAGATCGACACACATACCGGTACGATGAAAGAGTTTATCAGGAAGTGCATAGGAGATGTACCCACTGACCATTAAAACCTACCCCAACCAGAAACTGTTGATAGATGAGAGCATTGGTGCAAAACTGAAAGCTCAAACCACCGCATTTAACCAGGGCAAGAAGACTGGGAATATGGAAGAGTACAAACAGTGTAGTTTTTCCCTCCGCAAAGCAATCAAACAAGCTAAATGTTGGTATAGGGAGAAAGTTGAGTCCCAGTTCAACGGCTGACACAAGACGTATGTGGCAGGGTCTACAGCACAGGTGTCAAACTCATTCCACGGGGGGCCGAGTGTCTGCGGGTTTTCGCTCCTCCCTTGTACTTGATTGATGAATTAACATCACTAATTAGTTAGGAACTCCCCACACCTGGTTGTCTAGGGCTTTATTGAAAGGAAAAACCAAAAACCTGCAGACACTAGGCCCTCTGTGGAATGAGTTTGACACCCCTGGTCTACAGACAATCACATATCATAAAAGGAAAACCAGCCATGTCGCAGACACCGACGTCTTGCTTCCGGACAGGCTGAACACCTTCATCCCTCGCAAGGCTGCTGACCCAGATGGTATCCATAGCCACATCCTCAGAGCATGCACAGACCAGCTGGCTGGTGTGTTTACAGATATATTCAATCTTTCCCTATTCCAGTCTGTTGTCCCCACATGCTTCAAGATGGCCACCATTGTCTCTGTACCAAAAGTAATTGAACTAAATGACTATCACAACGTAGCACTCACCTCTGTCATCATGAAGTGCTTTGAGAAAATAGTCAAGGATCATATCACCTCCACCTTACCTGCCAAGCACTTCAATTTGCTTACCGCCCCAATAGATCCACAGACGACGCAATCGCCTGCACACTGCCATGTCCCATCTGGACAAGAGGCATACCTATGTAAGAATGCTGTTCATTGCCTACAGCTCAGCATTCAACACCATAGTACCCTCCAAGCTCATCATTAAGCTTGAGACCCTCGGTCTCGACCCCGCCCTGTGCAACTGGGTCCTGGACTTCCTGACGGGTCACGTCCAGGTGGTGAAGGTAGGAAACAACATCTCCACTTCACTGACCCTCAACACTGGGGCTCCACAAGGGTGCGTTCTCAGCCCTCTCCTGTTCTCCCTGTACACCCATGACTACGTGGCCAAGCACGCCTCCAACTCATTCATCAAGTTTGCAGACGATACAACAGTAGTAGTCTTGAATACCAACAATGACGGGACATCCTACAGGGAGGAGGTGAGGGCTCTGGGAGTGTGGCACCAGGAAAATAACCTCACTCAACATCAACAAAACTAAGGAGATGATTGTGGACTTCAGGAACCAGCAGAGGGAGCACCCCCCTGTCCACATCGATAGGACTGCAGTGGAGAAGGTGAAAAGCTTCAAGTTCCTCGGCGTACACATCACTGAAATGGTCCACCCTCACAGACAGTACACAGACAGTGTGGTGAAGGTGCAACATCGCCTCTTCAACCTCAGGAGGCTAAAGAAATGTTGGCTTTACACCTAAAACCCTCACAAACGTTTACTGATACACAGTTGAGAGCATCCTGTTGGGCTGTTTCACCGCCTGGTATGGCAACTGCACCGCCCACAACCGCAAGGCTTTCCAGAGGGTGTCACAGTCTGCCCAACACATTGCCGGGGACAAACTTCCCGCCCTCCTGGACACCTACAGCACCCGACGTCACAAACGCCAAAAAGATCATAAAGGACATCAATCACCCGAGCCACTGCCTGTTCACCCCGCTATCATCCAGAAGGCGAGGTCAGTACAGGTGTGTCAAAGCTGGGACCGAAAGACTGGAAAAACGTCTTCTATCTCAAGGCCATCAGACCGTTAAACAGCCATCACTAGCACATCAGAGGCGGCTGCCTATAGACATAGATTAGGAATCACTGGCCACTTTTAGAAATGGATCACTAGCCACTTTAATGTTTCCGCATCTAGCATTACTCATCTCATATTTATAAACTGCACTCCACACTTCTACGGTATCTTAAGTCACTTACATTTTTTACATATTGCATCACCCATCTCATACACTACACCGCTGACTGTTAAACAGCCATCTTCAGCACGTCAGAGGCTGCTGCCAATAGACATAGATTAGGAATCACTGTCCACTTTAAGGAAATGAAACACTAGCCGCTTTAATAAAGTCTCCATATTTTGCATTAGTCATCTCATATATATATAAACTGTACTCTATACTATTCTATGGTATCTTAGTCACTTTAATTGTGGCTAAATATTGCATCACCCATCTCATATGTATAAACTATATTCTATACTATGCCACTATCTTAGTACAATGCTGCTCTGATATATGTATATATTGTTAATCCATTCCTTACTTAGAGTTATGTGTATTTTGAGTATATGTTGTGAAACTGTTAGATATTACTGCACTGTCAGAGCTAGAAGCACAAGTATTTCGCTGCGTCCGCAATAACATCTGCTAAACACATGTAGCAACACATTTGATTTGAAATGACACATGACTACATTGCAGTCGACCACTGCAGACCGACCGATCTACAGGTCACACGGAGTAGTCATTTAGGATGCCAGGTGATTTGTAGATCAGTCAGTCTGCAGTTGCCAAATGCACTTTAACTACCCCCTAAGATGGTGCACTGTTAAGAGCGTGACTCCGTAAGGATCCTTGGCTGTTACTCCTCACCCTGTTGGCCTTGTTGGCTCCAATTGTCGCCGCGTGGCACAGAAATGGCCCGCGGGCTGCTCTTATCCAGGTTATTAAACAAAATCAATTGAGACACTTTGTCGCCGTGGCTGGTCAATTAGCGTCCGCTTCGTTAAGCTGTGATGAAGGACCAGAGAGGAGCATTCAGGATCGCCTTGTGCCAGGGAGGTGAAATACAGTAACAGTAAAACCCTGTTCAGGTCCCGTATGTATTAAGTGTCTCTGAGTAGGAGTGCTGATTTTAGGATCAATTTTGCCTGTTAGTCCACAATGAATAAGATTGCATGGATTGGGGCAGCTGATCCTAGATCAGCACTCCTACTCAATTTGGCCTTTTAGTCCACAATGAATAAGATTGCATGGATGGGGGCAGCTGATCCTAGACCAGCACTCCCGCTCTGAGGCGCTTGATACATACGGCCCTTGGTATCTTTAAAGCTGTTGGGCTATGTTTGTTAGTCATCTAAATACAGCCACTCTGAGTGACTGCTTTGTGTTTGCCTTACAGCACCTCTTCTCTCTCAAAGGTGTGTGTGTGTGTGTGTGTGTGTGTGTGTCACACACCCTCTCCTGATCCCTAACCTCATTGCTCCCCGCTACTGTATTGCGATATGGAGGGCAATACTGATTTGGCACAGTGTAGCCATGGCGACTTTGGCCGGGCCCTCTATGTATAGTCTCACCAAGGCCCACGTTCTGTCAAGTCATGTTGTCACATTCAGTATTCTGCGAAGGTCTTTCGTCGTTGAAATGGATCATTGTTTTGAATTGAGCTATAGCTTGACAACTCCATCGTCCTTATGTAGTATTATCTTACTTCCAGATGAGTTTAGCCTCTTACTGAAACCAAGTGTTACATTTTATACTAAGGATATATCAGTCAACATAATGTTGGTGTCTTTGTTTGAACTTAGCAGCTCTGAAACGTTTTTAAGGATGAAATACATTTTGTGGCTTGTGTACTGGAATCGTGAACGGTGTATGGACCGTGTACATAAATGTGGCACGAGTTAAACGCAACAGTTTCCTTGGCCTCCTGTTCGACTGACACTAGAGAAGCTTTTTGGACTTCACAATACCTCACCGTTGATTGGCTGATTGTTTTTGCCGGCATAATCGGACTGCTTCCACAAACGCCGCCACTTTTTATTTGATTTCAACACACCCTGTGCAAGACTTCACTGTAGAGCTAACCCCCGGTTGGCTGTCTATGATCAGCTAACCACTCTAACCACAGCTTTCTTCTTCTCGTTCTTACTCACTTAACCACCTCGTAATGGTTGCTGGGTAGCCAAATGCCCACACTGTTGCCTCGTAATCCTTGGGAGTTGACTTTGGTGAAACGCTGGTTAAGCTTGCACGTATACCATCCACAGCCACTTCCTGTGTTAGCATAGCGAGCTAGCATAGCAATGTTGCGTTCAATCTGTGAGTCCTGGCTGCGCTCTCAGGCAGAAAGACCACAGTGAGTTTTTGGTGCCTCACTCCAAGGTCAGCAGTGTGTAATCTCAATTTCGGGCCAGGTATAGCCTAGTGTATGAATGTATTATGGAGTCTGTTGGAATCAGAATTTAGGAATTGCTTTGATTCTTCTGCCATGAGCTGCAGAGGTTACTGAACGTAGAAGAAAATGAAGTGGCAGTCAATACAAGGCAGTCCTAAAACACTTGATTTTGGGTGTTGTCGTTCTGTGTTAAGGTAACGGAAGAATAATTATCTGACAGTGTGTTGATTTCCTCCTTTTACTGCTGCACCATATGTTGTAACACCTTACATTCTTTGTAGGAGCCTAAATCACAGTCTTTCCTCAAACTCTGTCCGCTCGTATTGTAGTTAAGTCAATGTTAAGTACATTCATTATTTTGGAAATGCCAAAGACACCAATTCGAAGGCATAGCTCGTAAAAGCCCTACAGGATAGGCTATGTCAGCTACCTATATTAGGTGTTTTTGTTTTTGTGCATTTCAGGCATATACTCCACTGAGCTTCTCGAGCATCAAGGAGAAAAACAGAACGTACTGTTTTAACAAGCATTCAGTTCCTTACGTCAGCATAGCAGCTCCTTTCCCCAAGGGCCTTGTTGTTTTCACTCATCGAAAAGGGGAGTATTTGAATACACGTGTTTTACAACTGCGGCCGGGCCCAATTTAACGCTAATATGGCGGTGCCTGCTAAGCTGAGCGAACTGGCCAGGGAGCGGAGGCTTTAGTCCGCAAACATCATGGTCCCGCTGAGCCAGACCTTACGTCATGTCTCCCACCCCCCCCCCCCCCCCCCCCCCCCCCCTGCAGCTTAGTTGGACAGCGAAGATCAGAAATGAAAGACCCTGACTTACATGTAATTGGGGCTACACCAACCCCCAGCCCACCTCGACCCCCTTGACATTGCCTCCATGCTCCATCCACAGCATAGTGGAGCAGCGGGTGTTTACAATTACAGACCTTCCCTGCCTTCCAAATTCTCTAGTAACTGTATACTCGTGCACTCATCCCCATGCATTTAAAAGCATTGGGTTGGCATCCGCATGGGCTAGAGGGAGTTTACACCGTATTTCTTCCACCTTTTTAAATCTATGAAGGAAGCAAGTGCACACTTGGGCAGAAGCGTAGAGGATTGGGACGCAACCGACTTGCATGTAATGGGGTTACACACTTTCTACACTATCATGATTATTGGTTCCCGCTTGTCGGATGGTCCTTCTGTTCTGTGCAATACAGTACTGTACAGTACAATACAGCATCTCTCTTGTGTAAGGCAGAGGGAACAAGCGACGCGTGAGCTTAAAAGGTCAGGCCATCAGTGGGCGCAGACTGTCTGGCATCAGTTCAGTGTAGTCAGTTCCTCCTTTCACTTGTCTACTTACCTTCAGCTCAGATAGTCCACTCCAATAAAACTCTACAGCCAAAGAATGTCAGCAAACTAAAAGCTTCCTGGATTTATTTAGTTTGTTCTGTGAGCGGCATGTAAGTTGTGCATATTTACATGTAGGCCTAGTCTTTGCTCTTTATACTCTTTCTAAGCTCCAACACACACAATCTGCAAGGGCTCTTCCTCTTCCTCCTCTTTCCCCCCTCTTCTCCCTGCACCGTGCTCTGAGAGTTCCGCTGTTCTAATTAAAGAGCTGTTGCCCTCAGAAGTGCGCGCATGTCAGCGCTCACCCCCCCCCTGGGGTGGGCCAGGGCCGCTGCGTCACTCCGTTGTTCCTGCCATTCCAGAAGCCTCTCTCTTACGCTCTCGCTGAGCTAAACACAAAAGGCCTCATTTGAGTTTACGCTCCACTCCTCCCTTCCTCCTCTTAGCGGTTACTGTGGAGCTGAGGAATTTGGGTACATCACAATGCCAGTGCTGTGGGTATCCAACTGAAGGTAGTCCCCTCAGGCACCGCTGTGTGTGCGTTTGAGGAGAGAGAGAGGAAGAGAGTGAAAGATTGTTGAGAATGTAAAGTGATTATTTGTCAGAGCCAGGAGATTTATTTATTAAATTTTTTTCCCCGGAAGGTTTCTGTGTCCTCTGACGCTCCAACATTAGCATAGAGCTTCTTTGCATCACTCCGGTGTAACCACGTATGGTTTACGGGAATGCAGACCATCCACACTGTCTAGAGCTGAGATCTGGATCTAGTCAGGCAGATCTCATGAAACAAATCTGTGATTACAAAACAAACCCGTACAGGAAAGTACTGAAGACATGCGTTCCTTCCCCATTTGAGTCACCAGAGCTGATGAGGTTTTTGGTGTCGGTGTGTTAAGGTTTCCACGGTTACCTAGGTTTTGCATTTCTATCAAAGGACCCACAAGTACAAATGTGAAGTTCATAGGAGCATATCAGTTTGGGTGTCAAATGAAAGCTAAGAGTCTATATTTTGAGGAAATAAAGCCATAGATACATTTATCTTAAAAATCAGGCTTAAGTAAAGGATTTGATTTCTGGATAAACAGATGGAACATGGGCCTTAGAAAACATCTTCCAGAAAAAGTATTAAGTATCAGAAATACATCAAAACATAACGTTGACGTAAAGACCTCTGCCAACTGATAACAACACTTATTTTTAGTTTTGTAGAAATTGTTTGCCTTCTGTACGTTTAAGAAATGTTGTCTTGTGCCTAGTAATTCTGTTAACAAAAACCCACACATCTTTAAGATATTTTCTAATGTTCTCTTCCTCATGAGGGAGGATGTTGGTAATGGTAGACCTACCAATTATATTGATTTTACTGATATCAATTTTGTTCATAAATGGGTAGGTGATTTAAAACTTGTAATTCCATTACCAAATTGGTAACAGAATTGACAAATCTGTAACGGAATTACTTAAACTGAGTTGTCTACAATGGGAAATCGTCATTGTTTTTTTACTGCTATGTTCGGCTCGTAACTTTTTTTCTTTGTCTTTCTGTTGTCTCGTGGTGAAACGAAGAGTGTTAAAACAATCTGAGTCTGGACAAGCCCATCCTGTCTCTCTCTGCTTCTCTTTCTCACTCTCCAGTTAGTGTCACCACTCCCGGGTCTCATTGACGCCGAACTAAGAGCCCACTCTTTCCATCTACTGTAACAAACATCCTCACCCACTGAGCACCGACCGACACCGGACGTCCACGGATGTTGAAATTTGGTCAGTCCTCACTTGATGTTAATGTCTACAGACAGACTGGACTGTAACACATCTGAAACTATCAGAGACGTGTGTTTCACAAGTTTGGATAGTACAGTGAGTAGAGCACAGTAGAGTACAGTACTGAGTACTAGTGATGGGGGGGAAAAATCAATACATTTACATATCGGAATATTATTTGTGACAATATATCATTTTCACAATATTGCAATATTATTTTGTGCTAGTTTGCTGTACCTGCACCAAAACTCCAGTATTTTTCCTTCATAGACAATTTGTTTTCTCATCTCTCTCTTGTTCCTCTGCAGCAGGCTGATGGTGAGCAATATGTTTGGAACGCAGTAAAATCACAGTATCGCAATACATATAGAATCGTGAGAATCGCAATACATATTGGCTCCGAGGTATTGTATTGTGAGGTCCCTGGCAATTCCCAGCCCTACAGTACATTATACTGTACTCTACTCAGTAGGGCTAGGACTTACCAGGGACCTCACAATATGATACTATTACGATACTTCCGTGCCAATATACACTACCGTTCAATATTTTGGGGTCCTTGTTTTTGAAAGAAAAGCACATTTTTTTTGTCCATTAAAATAACATCAAATTGATCAGAAATACAGTGTAGAAACTGTTAATGTTGTAAATGACTATTGTAGCTGGAAACGGCTGTTTTTTTTTCATTCTCAAAACTTTTGGCCACGACTGTAATTCCGTTACCAGGTGTAAATCCACTTCACTTATTTTAGTTCAATAACCAAAATTATATATTTTCAAACTCAAGGTGCCATGTCATTCGGAGCAGATATTTAAGAGTGTACAGTTCTTCCGCTAAATTAGTTTTTGTAAATTCTTCAATTTAAATTGTTAAAAGTAGTCATTTTGCATAGAGTTGTATGATTGGTTAACCTTTTTTGAAATGTTTTTTGTTTTGCATACATTTTAAAGTGGAAAAAACCGAGTCAAAGCGTATTTCCCTTACCCTGGAATTGCCCTAAGGTTACTGGTCCTCAGCTCACTGCCAAATTGTTTATTTTAAATTCTAGTTTGGACTGATCACATGTAGGCCTATAGATATGACTTTGTATACGGACTGTACAAATTTAGGCATGGTCTTTTTGGGGTAAGCTTTTAGTATATGCTGCAATACTTAAAACTGAATGTGATGGCTTTGCCTCCGAGCTAGAGCTGATGCTCTGAGTAAGTTACTGTTTGTCACGCACCGTTTCCTCTCTCGCGCAGCACATCCTTTTGTTCCCCTCGTTCTCTTTTCTTCCCTCCTTCCCCACTCTCTCGATTAATCATCTCCATCATCTGCTCCAGATTTCGATGAGGGGACCCCTCCCCCCCAAGGAATCTGTTGCAGCTCACTTTATATCCTGAAAATCCCAGACTTTCTGGAATAGAAATGTGGCGGAGGGGTTACTCATTGCCACCAGTTTGAAGTTTGGTTACGGAATAATTGAGGTTTGGATGACTTATGTCGTGTTAGGCAAACGGCATTATAGGGCTGCCTTGTACTGCCTCTGCACCTGATTCAACCTGAAGTCTTGCACGCCACACACAGGAGATGGGGCTGACATGCTGGTTATGACAGGTTATGACAGGTTACGACAGGTGCTCAGCTGGAAATTACCCCAGGGATATTTCGTAACCTATACAGCAGCAGAAATGTCATAATTATTCTGGGATTCATTCTGCATGTCTGGTGATGATCATAAGAATGTCACTAGTCTGTGCCCATTTACTCAATATGTGTCCTCCGTCATCAACGATGCATCCAGCCCCAATCCAAGATCTACTATGCTTCCTGCTTTGGGCTATTTTCCAATGAATGTAGGTCAGCATTTAGATATGTTCACAAATCTCCTTACGATGAATAACGCCTAAAGAAGCATGTCAAGTAGAAACTTGAACACTGCTCTGCGGAGTTGCCACAGTCTGTCAGTCTTTTCATTTAAATGAAATGTCAAAAGGCACAAAGACTCTGTTGGAAGGATATGAATCAGACTGTCATTCACATTTTTTGCTACTTCCGTCCCTTCATGTAGAGCAGCAACTCCTAGAGACAAGACGAAGGGAATTTTTAACAAGTGGGTTACCCAGTTTTCCTGCATGTAGGCGAAGGCACCTCCACACGAAGGCCCCACTGCCAGCATACTCTTTGTTTTTTGTTTCTTTTAGGACCAGACAGCCTGTGCAAGTACCCTAGGGCCAAGAGATTTTTCAGTAATCCATTTTCCTACTTTAAGGGCACAGCTATATGCTTTTACACATGGGTGTGGGGAGATGTACCCCTTTCTGCCCAATGTGGTAATTTATGGACAATATCTTTTGGTAGAGCCCCACACGTAAACGTTTAATATAACACCTTTTAGGAGCAATAAACCATGGTTCTTAATTTAAGTGTTATGTAGGCCTAATTAATCAAGAAGAAGAGGGCCTTAGGATGGCTTTCTCTAGTCACTTTAAAATAACTAGAATACTAAGTCCTCAACAAATGGGCTTCCTGAATCCATACAGAGCAGGAGCATGTGCCCAAGGATTTTATTTTCTGGGTTACTGTTTTCTAGCAAAGTCGTCTAACTAGATCAGTGACTCAACTATGACATAATGAGATATTTTTGTATCTGTTGCTGTTTTGAGAAGTTCCTAGAGCAGCGGTGATAGAGAGACGGTGGCTTATCATTGGAAGACCTGCTCGTCTGCCTTGTGCCTCTGCCTCCACAAAAAAAAAACGTGTCAGTTGCCTTGGTAACCTTGCACATTAGATTGCCACGGAGGCAGGCTTAGTATCATCATGTGGGTGAAGTTGAATGCTGGGACACTTTTTTCTATTAGTGGATGTAACATCATACACCAAGAACATTAGGAACACCTGCTCTTTCCGTGACTCTTTTGCAGACTGACCAGGTGATTCCAGGTGAAAGCTATGCTCCCTTATTGATGTCACTTGTTAAATCCGCTTCAATAAGTGTAGATGAAGTGGAGGAGACTGGTTCAATAAGGATTTTTAAGCGTTGAGGCAATTGAGACATGGATTGTGTATGTGTGCCATTCAGAGGGTGAATGGGCAAGATAAAATATGTAAGTGCCTTTTGAACGGGTATGGTAGAAGGTGCCAGGAGCACTGGTTTGAGTTTGTCAAGAGCTGCAACACTGCTGGGTTTTTCACTCTCAACAGTTTACCTGTGTGTATCAAGAATGGTCCACCACCCAAAGGAAATCCAGCCAACTTGACTCAACTGTGGTAAGCATTGGAATCAACATGGGCCAGCATCCCGGTTGAATGCTTTTGATACCTTGTGGAGTCCATGCCCTGACGCATCGAGGACGCATCGAGGATGTTCTGAGGGCAAAAGAGGGTGCAACTCAATATTAGGGAGGTGTTCCTAATGTTTTGTACACTGTGTATAAGAACATTTCTATATACTGGGGCATGATCAGAATTAGCTGTGCTGTATTTCCGAGCAGCCATGGTAACTGGCAAGAAGCGGCAACATCACGACTCACGAACTGGATCATGACTATAGGATATTGTTTTATTTCTCACAATAGTTGGTTAATACAATGTTGAGAGCTCAGTTTTCCTGAAAGTAATGTGCCGATCATTACTGTCTTTTTGACATCATTTGGAATTCTCTATGCCTAAATAGTCTTTGGGCTACTTGTTTATAAAGTTTGCCCCCAAATAATTTGTGCACTTAGCGTTTTTCAGTCGAAGCACGTAATTGCCTGCAAATGCACTTTGACAACGGATCAGTGTGCTCAAAGGCACAGCAGATTCCCTCTAGTTAAATCACTGCTGGATAATCAGGGCACAAGCTTAGAATTAAGAAGTCTGAGCAAACACACATTTGCACTAGCACACGCAAACATGTATGCATGCGCGCACACAGGCTCGCTTTCTCTCACTCACATACTCAAAACACGTCAGCTGGCAGTCATTTTCCCGTACACAAACAAATACAAGAAGCCAAGTATAAGGAAAAAGGGGAAAATTATGAGAAGTTAGCCTTAAGACAAGGCCTACTGTGACATCACTCCAGAGGCCTCTGCTTGGGTCAGCCTCCTACCTAACTGCGCTAACCGCTGTGGCCCATGCATGCTCTTACTGAGTTGTTGGCCCTCGCTGTGTAGCTTCAAACCATGCTGAGGTAAACAAAACGAGAAAGCTCCTGTCTTGAGCAATGATGGTTCGGGAAGAATGATCAAAACAAGGAGATGCGCTATCGTTAGAAGGGATGAAAGTAACTCCTCCTCCTGACTTCAACTGCGATGCTAACTACATAATAATTCATTATAATTGGTTGGATTTATATAGTGCTCCAGAGCTGAAAGCACTTTACATAGTAAGGGGGGAAACTCCCATCCTCCCCACACAGAAAATAAATGAGTTAAGTTGAAACGTTGCCTTGAAATGAGAGTGGGTAATGCAGCTAAGTTACCGTGGAGGGCTAGCGCTGTGTCTTGAGTTGTTTTAAGAGGGGAAATTGACAGTGACTGCTTGGAGAGAGGAAAAGAGGGCATTGTTGCATTCTGGGCCGTGTCCCCAGGGCTACGGAGGGAGGGTGGATGGTGGGTCGGGGTGGCGTTCCCCGCTGCGATTGTGTTTGGATGCGTGTGAGCTGGCCGCATCATACCGCTCCATTTGGAAACGGTGGATTGTCTCGCAAACAAAAACTGGCAGCAAGAGAGAGAAGCTTAAGGCAATGGAAGATGAGAGGAAACTGGATGAGAGATGCGTAGGAGCAGATGTTGGGGGGGAATAAATTCTACAAAAGCTGAATCGCAATGCCTACCGCAGGTACAGTACTTTTACCCACCGGGACACCTCAGTATGTCATGTTGACACAGCATCATCACTTTGTAATGTGTTATTGCCCCATGTGCGCCAACCATTCCAGCCTCTCCTTACTATCTGGTCCAGTGTGGCTCAGTTGGGAGAGAATGGCGCTTGCAATGCCAGGATTATGGGTTCGATTCCCGGGGCCACCAATACGTCAAATGTATGCACACATGACTGAAAGTGTCTGCTAAATGGCATATATTACTAGAATGTGTTCACTGGCGCAGAATTACATCACTTGAGCGTCGGCACTTAAGAAGTCCCTTTTAGCCGCTATATTAAGATCATTCACCTTTTTTTCTTCTCTTTCCCACAGCTAAGCTAGTATCGTACGTCAGATATCAGTCAGTGAACACCATTTTGAAATGTCGCTTTTGGAGTTAAATCGGATTAACAGATGGAGCAGTTTAAGACATCTCTCTTTAACGAGTCACGAGTGCGCAGTCTGCGCATGTCCTCGATGAGGGGAGCCAGCCTGGGTTTTATATGCGTGGAATCCCCCCCCCCCCCCTCTTTTCCCAGGTGGCTTGTGCTATCTGGGATGCCTAGAATCAGGCCAGAAGGCTTAAAGCGAGAGATGGAGAGGCTGAGAGACGGTGAAAGATCAAGAGAAAGAGATTGAGGAAGAGAGTTAGGGAAAGAGACAGAGGGAGATGGGGAGAGACTGAGTGAGAGCGGCGGATAGAGAAAGATAGAAACGGAAAGGCTAAAGAGTGAGAGACAGAGGGAAAGCGAGCAGGAGAGGGCGGCATCCAGAGACCGACTGGGAGACCGAGAGAGCTGGGGACAGAGAGTGACATAGGGGTAGAGAGAAAGAGGAAAGCCCAGTCTGGATTGACACTGACCAGGGCAGACATTTATCACCTAATTAACAAGCGTCTCGTCTGCATTCTCAAAACCATGCAAGCAAAGCCAGGGGTATGGTGGGGCTCAGCCGCCCAGGCTAAATGTACACTAGCCTCAGTGCCTTAGAGGCAAGACCCTTAGAGCCTGCCACAAATATAGCCTGGTCCCAAAACCGTTTGTTCCAATTTGGCCAGACAGCACAAACAAATATCTGGGATCAGGCTAGTGTGAACAGGGCTCTGCTCAGGATATGATTCATGGCATGTTACAGCATAACATTGAGTTTAAGGTAAAATTTAAGTTAGATTAAATAAAATGAAATGTTATTTGTCACATGCGCCGAATACAAGAGGTGTAGACCTTACCGTGAAATGCTTACTAACAAGTCCTTAACCTAGCTAGGACTCGGGTTCGCCAACAGCCAATGAAATTGCAGGGCGCCAAATTCAATCAACAGAAATCTCATAATTCAAATTTCTCAAACATACAAGTATTAGACACCATTTTAAAGATCAAATTCTCGTTAATCCAACCACAGTGTCCGATTTCAAAAAAAGCTTTTCAGCGAAAGCAGAACATATCATTTATGTTAGGTCAGCAACTAGTCACAGAAAGCATCCAGCGATTTTCCAAACAAAGAGAGGAGTCACAAAAAGCAGAAATAGAGATAAAAATGTATCACTAACCTTTGATGTTCTTCATTAGATGACAGTCCTGGGACAACATGTTACACAATACATGTAAATTTTGTTCGATCAAGTTCATATTTATATCCAAAAACCTCAGTTTACATTTGGCTTTGCCTCCAAAACATCCCGTGAATTTGCACAGAGCCACATCAATTTACAGAAATACTCATAATAAGCATTGATAAAAGATACAAGTGTTATTCACAGATTTAAAGATTTACTTCTCCTTAATGCAACCGCTGTGTCAGATTTAGAAAAAACTTTACGGAAAAAGCAAACCATGCAATAATCTGAGTACGGCGCTCAGACGACAAATCAAAGCAAAGAGATGTCCGCCATGATGGAGTGAACATAAGTCAGAAATAGCATTATAAATATTCACTTACCTTTGATGATCTTCATCAGAATGCACTCCCAGGAATCCCAGTTCCACAATAAATGTTAAATTTGTTCCATAAAGTCCATAATTTATGTCCAAATAACTCCTTTTTGTTTTGCGCGTTCAGTACACAATCTAAACTCACGACGCGCGGGCAGGTCCAGGCAAAAGTTCAGACGAAAAGTCATATTACAGTTTGTAGAAACATGTCAAACGAAGTATAGAATCAATCTTTAGGATGTTTTTAACGTAAATTTTCAATAATGTTCCAACCGGAGAATTCCTTTGTCTTCAGAAATGCTATGGAACGCAAGCTACCTCATGTGAATGCGCATGACCAGCTCATGCAGCTCAGCTCATGACCAGCTCTGCTCTCTGACTCAATCATCAAATCAAATGTATTTTATATAGCCCTTCGTACATCAGCTAATATCTCGAAGTGCTGTACAGAAACCCAGCCTAAAAGCCCAAACAGCAAGCAATGCAGGTGTAGAAGCACGGTGGCTAGGAAAAACTCCATAGAAAGGCCAAAACCTAGGAAGAAACCTAGAGAGGAACCAGGCTATGAGGGGTGGCCAGTCCTCTTCTGGCTGTGCCGGGTGGAGATTATAACAGAACATGGCCAAGATGTTCAAATGTTCATAAATGACCAGCATGGTCAAATAATAATAATCACAGAAGTTATCGAGGGTGTAGCAAGTCAGCACCTCAGGAGTAAATGTCAGTTGGCTTTTCAGCGCCGATCATTAAGAGTATCTCTACCGCTCCTGCGGTCTCTAGAGAGTTGAAAACAGCAGGTCTGGGACAGGTAGCACGTCCGGTGAACAGGTCAGGGTTCCATAGCCGCAGGCAGAACAGTTGAAACTGGAACAGCAGCAAGGCCAGGTGGACTGGGGACAGCAAGGAGTCATCATGCCCGGTAGTCCTGACGCATGGTCCTAGGGCTCAGGTCCTCCGAGAGAGAGAAAGAAAGAGCGAAGGAGAGAATTAGAGAGAGCATACTTAAATTCACACAGGACACCGGATAAGACAGGAGAAGTACTCCAGATATAACAAACTGACCCTAGCCCCCCGACACATAAACTACTGCAGCATAAATACTGGAGGCAGGCTGAGACAGGAGGGGTCAGGAGACACTGTGGCCCCATCCGATGATACCCCCGGACAGGGCCAAACAGGAAGGATATAACCCCACCCACTTTGCCAAAGCACAGCCCCCGCACCACTAGAGGGATATCTTCAACCACCAACTTACAAGGCCGAGTATAGCCCACAAAGATCTCCGCCACGGCACAAACCAAGGGGGGGGCTCCAACCCAGACAGGAAGATCACGTCAGTGACTCAACCCACTCAAGTGACGCACCCCTCCTAGGGACGGCATGAAAGAGCACCAGTAAGCCAGTGACTCAGCCCCTGTAATAGGGTTAGAGGCAGAGAATCCCAGTGGAGAGAGGGGAACCGGCCAGGCAGAGACAGCAAGGGCGGTTCGTTGCTCCAGAGCCTTTCCGTTCACCTTCACACTCCTGGGCCAGACTACACTCAATCATATGACCTACTGAAGAGATAAGTCTTCAGTAAAGACTTAAAGGTTGAGACCGAGTCTGCGTCTCTCACATGGGTAGGCAGACCATTCCATAAAAATGGAGATCTATAGGAGAAAGCCCTGCCTCCAGCTGTTTGCTTAGAAATTCTAGGGACAATTAGGAGGCCTGCGTCTTGTGACCGTAGCGTACGTCTTGGTACGTACGGCAGGACCAACTCGGAAAGATAGGTAGGAGCAAGCCCATGTAACGCTTTGTAGGTTAACAGTAAAACCGTGAAATCAGCCCTTGCCTTAACAGGAGGCCAGTGTAGGGAAGCTAGCACTGGAGTAATATGATCAACTTTTTTGTTCTAGTCAGGATTCTAGCAGCTGTATTTAGCACTAACTGAAGTTTATTTAGTGCTTTATCCGGGTAGCCGGAAAGTAGAGCATTGCAGTAGTCTAACCTAGAAGTAACAAAAGCATGGATACATTTTTCTGCAGAAAATTTCTGATTTTTGCAATGTTACGTAGAAGGAAATAAGCTGTCCTTGAAACAGTCTTGATATGTTCGTCAAAAGAGAGATCAGGGTCCAGAGTAACGCCGAGGTCCTTCAGTTTTATTTGAGACGACTTTACAACCATCAAGATTAATTGTCAGATTTAACAGAAGATCTCTTTGTTTCTTGGGACCTAGAACAAGCATCTCTGTTTTGTCCGAGTTTAAAAGTAGAACGTTTTCAGCCATCCACTTCCTTATGTCTGAAACACAGGCTTCTAGCGAGGGCAATTTTGGGGCTTCACCATGTTTCATTGAAATGTACAGCTGTGTGTCATCCGCATAGCAGTGAATGTTAACATTATGTTTTCGAATGACATCCCCAAGAGGTAAAATATATAGTGAAAACAATAGTGGTCCTAAAACAGAACCTTGAGGAACACCAAAATGTACAGTTGATTTGTCAGAGGACAAACCATTCACAGAGACAAACTGATATCTTTCCGACAGATAAGATCTAAACCAGGCCAGAACTTGTCCGTGTAGACCAATTTGGGTTTCCAATCTCTCCAAAAGAATGTGGTGATCGATGGTATCAAAGGCAGCACTAAGGTCTAGTAGCACGAGGACAGATGCAGAGCCTCGGTCTGACGCCATTAAAAGGTAATTTACCACCTTCACAAGTGCAGTCTCAGTGCTATGATGGGGTCTAAAACCAGACTGAAGCATTTCGTATACATTGTTTGTCTTCAGGAAGGCAGTGAGTTGCTGCGCAACAGCTTTTTCAATTTTTTTGGAGAGGAATGTTAGATTCGATATAGGCCGATTAGTTTTTTTATATTTTCTGGGTCAAGGTTTGGCTTTTTCAAGAGAGGCTTTATTACTGCCACTTTTAGTGAGTTTGGTACACATCCGGTGGATAGAGAGCCGTTTATTATGTTCAACATAGGAGGGCCGAGCATAGGAAGCAGCTCTTTCAGTAGTTTAGTTGAAATAGGGTCCAGTATGCAGCTTGAAGGTTTAGAGGCCATGATATTTTTCATCATTGTGTCAAGAGATATAGTACTAAAACACTTGAGTGTCTCTCTTGATCCTAGGTCCTGGCAGAGTTGTGCAGACTCAGGACAACTGAGCTTTGGAGGAATACGCAGATTTAAAGAGGAGTCCGTAATTTGCTTTCTAATGATCATGATCTTTTCCTCAAAGAAGTTCATGAATTTAATACTGCTGAAGTGAAAGCCATCCTCACTTGGGGAATGCTGCTTTTTAGTTAGCTTTGCGACAGTATCAAAAATAAATTTTGGGTTGTTCTTATTTTCCTCAATTAAGTTGGAGAAGTAGGATGATCGAGCAGCAGTGAGGGCTCTTCGATACTGCACGGTACTGTCTTTCCAAGCTAGTCGGAAGACTTCCAGTTTGGTGTGGCGCCATTTCCGTTCCAATTTTCTGGAAGCTTGCTTCAGAGCTCGGGTATTTTCTGTATACCAGGGAGCTAGTTTCTTATGACAAATGTTTTTAGTTTTTAGGGGTGCAACTGCATCTAGGGTATTGCGTAAGGTTAAATTGAGTTCCTCAGTTAGGTGGTTAACTGATTTTTGTCCTCTGACGTCCTTGGGTAGGCAGAGGGAGTCTGGAAGGGCATCAAGGAATCTTTGTGTTGTCTGAGAATTTATAGCACGACTTTTGATGCTCCTTGGTTGGGGTCTGAGCAGATTATTTGTTGCGATTGCAAACGTAATAAAATGGTGTTCCGATAGTCCAGGATTATGAGGAAAAACAAAGATCTACAACATTTATTCCATGGGACAAAACTAGGTCCAGAGTATGACTGTGGCAGTGAGTAGGTCTAGAGACATGTTGGACAAAACCCACTGAGTCGATGATGGCTCCGAAAGCCTTTTGAAGTGGGTCTGTGGACTTTTCCATGTGAATATTAAAATCAACAAAATTAGAATATTATCTGCTATGACTACAAGGTCCGATAGGAACTCAGTGAGGAACGCTGTATATGGCCCAGGAGGCCTGTAAACAGTAGCTATAAAAAGTGATTGAGTAGATTTCATGACTAGAAGCTCAAAAGATGAAAACATTCCCCCCTTCTTCATAGTAGAAGCATCAAACAAGGTTCTAAAGACTGTTGACATCTAGTGGAAGCCTTAGGAAGTGCAAAATGACCCCATAGACACTGTGTATTCGATAGGCCAAGAGTTGAAAAACTACAAACCTCCGATTTCCCACTTCCTGGTTGGATTCTTCTCAAGTTTTCGCCTGCCATATGAGTTCTGTTATACTCACAGACATCATTCAAACAGTTTTAGAAACGTCAGAGTGTTTTCTATCCAAATATCCTAATAATATGCATATATTAGCAACTGGGACTGAGTAGCAGGCAGTTTACTCTGGGCACGCTTTTCATCCTAACGTGAAAATGCTGCCCCCTAGCCATAAGAAGTTCATCAACAATGCAGTTCAAGATATAAAATATTTACAAAATATACTCAAATCATATAAAAAAGTAACAAGAAAATTACTATAATAATGAGGCTATATACAGGGGGTAGCGGTACCAAATCAATGTGTAGGGGTACAGGATAGTCAAGGTAATTTGTAGCTGTGGGTAGGGGTAAAGTGACAATGGATAGATAAACAGCGAGTAGCAGCAGTGTAAAAACAAAGGGGGGAGTGAATGTAAATAGTCGCACTACCTTCTAGCGCCTTACGGTCGGAGGCCGAGCAGTTGCCAAACCAGGTTTAATGACGGTGTTGGAGTCGTGGGCGAACGAGGAGTAGAGGGGTCTAAGCACGCACCCCTGAGGGACCCCCGTGTTGAATATCAGCGTGGCAGATGTGTTGTTGCCTACCCTTACCACCTGGGGGTGGTCCTTCAGGAAGTTCAGGATCCAGTTGCAGAGGGAGGTGTTTAATCCCAGGGTCCTTAGCTTAGTAATGAGCTTTGAGGCCACTATGGTGTTGAATGCTGAGCTGTAGTCCATGAACAGCATTCTCACATAGGTGTTCTGTTTGTCCAGGTGGGAAAGAGCAGTGTGGCTTGCATTGATATTTCGTATTCTTTAGATCTGTTGGGGCGGTATGCGAATTGGAGTGGGTCTAGGGTTTCCGGGATGATGGTGTTGATGTAAGCCATGACCAGCCTTTCAAAGCACTTCATGGCTACCGACGTGAGTGCTACAGGTCGGTAGTCATTTAGGTAGGCTACATTTGCTTTCTTGGGCACATGGACTACGGTGGTCCGCTTGAAACATGTAGGTATTACAGACTCGGTAAGGGAGAGGTTGAAAATGTCAGTGAAGACATTTGCCAGTTGGTCCGCGCATGCTCAGAGTACACGTCCTGGTAATCCGTCTGTGGTCTTGTGAATGTTGACCTGTTTTAAGGTCTGGCTCACATCGGCTACCGAGAGCGTGATCACACAGTCGTCCGGAAGAGCTGGTGTTCTCATGCATGCTTCAGGGTTGCTTGCTTTTAATCTTGTATAGAAGGCATAAAGCTCATCTGGTAGGCTTGCATCACTGGGCAGCTCGATGCTGGGTTTCCCTTTTGTAGTCCATAATGGTTTGCAAGCCCTGCCACATTCGACGACCGTCAGATACAGTGTAGTAGGATTCAATCTTACTCTTGTATTGATGCTTTGCCTGTTTGATGGTTCGTCTTTGGGCATAGCGGGATTTCTTATAAGTGTCTCGCTCCTTGAAAGCGGCAGCTCTCATATTCCAGCCTGTGCTAGCAAAACAGTCCTGTGGCGTAGCTTCCGCGTCATCTGACCCCTTCCGAATTGAGCGAGTCACTGTTACTTAGGTCTTGATTACTAAACATTGGTTTGTTGTATGCACACCCACACACAGGCTTCATTTGCCCTGTTAATTGAAGGTGCACCCAGCCACCGGAGCCACGGCCATCTAGAAGGCGGAGACGGTACAGGTGCATACACCTCTATCTCCAGGCCATCAGACTGTTAAACAGTCACCACTAGCCGGCCTCTGCCCAGTACCCTGCCCTGAACCTTAGTCATTGTTTCTAGGCGGTTACTGCCCGCTTACTCTACCCTGCACCTTAGAGACTGCTGCTCTATGTACATAGTCATTGAAGACTGGTCACTTTAATAATGTTTACACACTTTTACCCACTTTATATGTATAATGCATTCGCAAAGTATTCAGACCCCTTGACTTTTTCCACATTTTGATATATTACAGCCGTATTCGAAAAATACGTTAACATTTTTTATCATCCTCAATCTACACACAATACTCCATAATGACAAAGTGAAAATAGGTTTTTAGACATTTTTGCTAATTTATTAATAATAAAGTATTCAGACCCTTAGCTATGAGACTCGAAATTGAACTCCGGTGCATACTGTTTCTATTGATTATCCTTAAATTGTTTCTACAACTTGATTGGAGTCCACCTGTGGTAAATTCAATTGATTGGACATGATTTGGAAAGGCACACACCTGTCTATATAACGTCCCACAGTTGACAGTGCATGTCAGAGCAAAAAACAAGCTATGAGGTTGAAGGAATTGTTCGTAGAGCTCCAGGACAGGATTGTGTTGAGGCACAGATCTGGGGATGGGTACCAAAATGTCTGCAGCATTGAAGGCACCCAATAACACAGTGGCCTCCATCATTCTTAAATGGAAGAAGTTTGGAACCACCAAGACTCTTCCTAGAGCTGGCCCCCCGGCCAAACTGGGCAATCAGGGGAGAAGGGCCTTGTTCAGGGAAGTGACCAAGCACCCAATGGTCACTCTGACAGAGTTCCTCTGTGGAGATGGGAGAACCTTCCAGAATGACGACCATCTCCGCAGCAATCTACCAATCAGGCCTTTATGGTAGAGTGGCCAGATAGAAAGCCACTCCTCAGTAAAAGGCATATGACAGCCCACTTGGAGTTTGCCAAAAGGCACCTAAAAGACTCTCAGACCATGAGAAACAAGATTCTCTGGTCTGATGGAACCAATATTTTACTCTTTGGCCTGAATGCCAAGCGTCACGTCTGGAAGAAACCTGGCACCATCCCTACGGTGAAACATGGGGGTGGCAGAATCATGCTGTGGGGATGTTTTTTAGCGTCAGGATTGAGAGAAAGATTAATGAAGCAAAGTACAGAGATCCTTGAAGAAAACCTGCTGCAGAGTGCTCAGGACCTCAGACTGGGGCGAAGGTTCACCTTCCAACAGGACATTGACCCTAAGCACATCAACGCAGGAGTCGCTTCCACTAGTCTCAATGTCCTTGAGTGGCCCAGCTAGAGCCCGGACTTGAACCCGATCAAACATCTCTGGAGAGACCTGTAAATAGCTGTGCTGCGACGCTCCCCATCCAACCTGACCGAACTTGAGAGGATCTGCAGAGAAGAATAGGAGAAACCCCCCAAATACAGGTATGGCAAGCTTGTAGCGTCATAACCAAGAAGACTTGAGGCTGTAATCGCTGCCAAAGGTGCTTCAACAAAATACTGAGTAAAGGGTCTGAATACTTATGTAAATTATATTTTTGTGTTTTTATTTTTAATACATTTGCAAAAATAGTGTAGATTGATGAGGGGGGGGGGAAATTTAATCAATTTTAGAATCAATCAGTCAATCAAATCAAATTTTTATAAAGCACGTACATCAGCTGATGTCAAAGTGCTGTACAGAAACCCAGCCTAAAACCCCAAACAGCAAGCAATGCAGGTGTAGAAGCACAGTGGATAGGAAAAACTCCCTAGAAAGGCCTGAACCTAGGATGAAACCTATAGAGGAATCTGGCTATGAGGGGTGGCCAGTCCTCTTCTGGCTGTGCCGGGTGGAGATTAGAACAGAACATGGCCAAGATGTTCAAATGTTCATATATGACCAGCAGGGTCAAATAATATTAATCAGTGGTTGTAGAGGATGCAACAGGTCAGCACCTCAGGAGTAAATGTCAGTTGGCTTTTCATAGCCGATCATTCGGAGGATCTCTATTGCTCCTGCTGTCTCTAGAGAGTTGAAAACAGCAGGTCTGGGACAGGTAGCATGTCCAGTGAACAGGTCAGGGTTCCATAGCCGCAGGCAGAACAGTTGAAACTGGAGCAGCAGCACGACCAGGTGGACTAGGGACAGCAAGGAGTCATCAGGCCAGGTAGTCCTGAGGCATGGACCTAGGGCTCAGGTCCTCTGAGAAAGGGAGAAAGAGAGAGAATTAGAGAGCATACTTAAATTCACACAGGACACCGGATAAGACAGGATAAATACTCCAGATATACAGACTGACCCTAGCCCCCCAACACAAACTATTGCAGCATAAATACTGGAAGCTGAGACCGGAGGGGTCGGAAGACACTGTGGCCCCATCCGACGATACCCGGGTGTAGGGCAAAACAGGCAGGCCTACACCGGGTTTGGCCGGTGTAGGCCGTCATTGTAAATAAGAATTTGTTCTTAACTGACTTGCCTAGTTAAATATATCTATTTTTATTGACTATTGGAAATGCATTGTAGGTGAAGCTGGTTGAGAGAATGCCAAATGTGCAAAGCTGTCAAGGCAAAGACTGGCTACTTTGAAGAATCTAAAATATATTTTGACACTTTTTTTTTTGGTTACTACATGATTCCGTTTGTCTTATTTCATAGTTTTGATGTCTTCATTATTATTCTACAATGTAGAAAGTAGTACAAATAAAGAAAAATCCTGGAATGAGTAGGTGTGTCAACTTTGACTGGTACTGTACATATTTTTTTTTTTTAACAATACACAATCCATAAATATAAAGAAATGTAAGAATTATATCAGAACTAGCAATGTCAGAGACCGGAATATAAACAAACAAACATCTGCAAATCTGTTTTTGACCAATAAACATTGATTTGAATGTACAGCGTAACATTTGAGTTAGGTAAACTAATATGAGCCTGAAGTAGTACACAAGTTTGCTAAATTTGCTCTATTGGCTGAACGTGTTTCTTGTTACTGATTTGTAGCATGTTAACTCATTTTGAGTAAGTTTTTAAATCAGATCAGGCCATTGATGACACTGTGAGTGTCTGTTTACTGGCTACACAAGCTAGGCTTACATTTAGATTTCGCTAGTTAATGTTTTTTGCTAATGTTCAGAGAATTGACTCTAGTAGTCCAGCCTGAGAACAAAGTTGCAAAACTCAACTATTCAGCCCCACAAAGTTTAGTTTAAATATTTTTGCTGTTACTCAAAATACATAAATGATGAGCTCTACAAGGTCTAAATGGCTTAGAGTAGAAGGACACATAGTTTTAACCTGGGTTGAGTTTTTGGACCAAAGGGGGCTTGTTTTGGCCGAAGTGCTTGGTATGTCAGTGCATTCCGGTGTCCATGGGATACGTGGGGGTTGAAAGCCCTGTGGCTCTCTACAAAGCACCAGGAATGTGTGGAGAGCCAAATAAATGGCCATTTTGGAGATGAATAGTGCAGATAATGGTCAACCCTTGCCATCAGCAACTGGGTAACTGGAATTTCACTGTAGATGTTGGAGTGGAAAGGTCATTCTGATTTTGGTTTGGAGTGAGGGTTTTACGAGATAGGGTTTGATCAGTGTGTGAAGTATACTGTGTGTGTGTTTTGTGGCCTATTATATACAGTCTCACTTCAACTCAAGTGTTTAAATAGGTCTATTCTAATTAGACTACATGTTCTGCTATTTAAAAGTTATTAGGAATTAATAATTTAGTATTTAAAGCAATATTCATTTTGTTGCGCGGTTGTACAATATACAGAGAAGAAAATAGGCCGTTTTTGGGGTATGCGTGCGTGGGTGGAAATTATTTATTTTGCTGGTTTAGCAAAATGGCTCATCTCAATACGTCCCGATACTAGTCCTAGAAAACTGTGTGTATGTATGTGACTCACTGTGTGTGTGTGTGTTATTGGGGATGAAAACGAATCCTTTTTGTGTTTATCCTTAATTGGATTAGTTGAGATTTAGAGTGCTGTCCCTGTGTGGCCTGGCACAATTAGCCCGTTCACCCCAACGACAGATCCCGGATCTGTCCTTTTTAAATGTGACTTTCCCAAACACCCACTCGGTGAGTTCATCAGTCAACCATAGCATTATGTCATGAATCGGCTGACCAGCTAAGATGCCTGAAAGCAGTTAAAATAATCCAGATCAAAACGAACAACAGGAAATGTATCGCAGTTGAGTAGCCTAAGACTTGAAAGAAAACAGGTTACGGTACTGGTCTACTGTTAAAGGCATGTGTGCATCCCAAATCGCACCCTGTTCCCTATATAGTGCACTTAAGCCCTATGGGCCTTGGTCAAAAGTAGTACACTATAGGGAATAGGGTGCCATTTGTGTCAGACTGTTGAGATTGTGCACATTGTCAGCTTTAAAGCCACAATCAGCACAACTAAATGAGCACCTAGCTAAATGATGTGCAGTTATTTATCTTCTTTTGCTGGCCTTTGTTTCACCCTGCGCCTGTGAAAGTTTGTTAGATGTGCATCCACTTTTTATTTTTACTGATGGCTTATTTCTAGGGATGTACGACATATCGGTGAACATATCGGAATCGGACGATATTACCTGAAAAATGCCAACGTCGACATTGGCCTGATGTCTAGTTCAATGAAGAGACAAATGTTTGTGCATATTTCTTTGTCAAGGTTAATTTACGAAAATCGCAATTTTAGTAAGTTATGTCATAACACTAGCTAGCTAGTCACCTGAGTTTGAATTTGTTATTTGTGTTGTTTAATCTTTTAGGGACTCCTGAGAAAACCGGGCTGTCTTGTGAAACAGTGGATGTAAAAAATCTTGCTAGCTAAAGCATTTACTGCAAATTGAATGTACAATTGTGTTCGCTTGCCTTGTATTTGCCATGCAATACAGCTGAAGTAACAAACTCAGCAAAAAAAAGAGACGTCCCTTTTTCAGGACCGTCTTTCAAAGATAATTTGTAAAAATCCAAATAACATCACAGATCTTCATTGTAAAGGGTTTAAACACTGTTTCCAATGCTTGTTCAATGAACCTTAAACAATTAATGAACATGCACCTGTGGAACGGCTTACAGACGGTAGGCAATTAAGGTCACAGTTATGAAAACTTAGGACACTAAAGAGGCCTTTCTACTGACTCTGAAAAACACCAAATAAAAGATGCCCAGGGTCCCTGCTCATCTGTGTAAACATGCCCTAGGCATGCTGCAAGGAGGCATGAGGACTGCAGATGTGCAGTTGACAGTGAGAGGACGTTTCTTTTTTTGCTGAGTTTAGCTAGCTAACTATTTATTTGCTTATTGTGTAGTGGAGAATAAAAATAACTGCTTATGGATGTGTAGCTAGCTACAGTATGAGGCCGATCTGTGTATGGGCCCTAAAACTTTAGGTTCTGAACTAATATTCATACCAATCTATGAACCTCACCACTATGGCCTATTTATTGCCTTACCTCCTTACTTCATTTGCACACACTGTATACAGATTTTTCTATTGTGTTATTGACTGTATGTTTGTTTATCCCATATGTAACTCTGTGCTGTTGTTTTTGTCGCACTGCTTTGCTTTATCTTGGCCAGGTTGCAGTTGTAAATGAGAACTTGTTCTCAACTGGCCTACCTGGTTAAATAAAGGTGAAATAAAGAAAATATTTTTTTAACCTCTCTGGGATAGCGGGACGCTTGCGTCCCAACTGGCCAATAGCCTGGGAAAATGTAGAGCGCCAGATTCAAAAAAATTATATAAAATCAAACTTTCATTAAATCACACATATAAGATACCAAATTAAAGCTACACTCGTTGTGAATCCAGCCAACATGTCAGATTTCAAAAAGGCTTTTCGGCGAAAGCATAAGATGCTATTATCTGATGATAGGCTACACTCTCTTTGTTGACATTGTGCTATTTCAACCATGCCGGCGCTACTCAAAACGCAGATATAAAATATAAAACATGCATTACCTTTGACGAGATTCTTTTGTTGGCACTCCAATATGTCCCATAAACATCACAAATGGTCCTTTTGTTCGATTAATTCCGTCCATATATATCCAAATTGTCCATTTATTTGGCGCCGTTGTACCAGAAAAAAACAGCGTCCAATTTGCGCAAAGTCACGACAAAATATCTAAAAAATTACCTCTAAACTTTGCCAAAACATTTCAAAGTACTTTTGTAATACAACTTAAGGTATTTGTAAACGTTAATAATCGATCAAATTGAAGACGGGTCAATCTGTTTTCAATACAGGAGATCAGCAAACTCAAGCTACTTTTCAAGTCTTGCGCAACTCTCAAACAAAACACAAGACGTTACTCTACTTCCTGGTGTTTTTCTTCTTCATTGTACTAATGAATAACCTCAACCTATTTCCATACACTGGTGACATCCAGTGGAAGCAGTAGGAACTGCGAGTATAGTGATTAGAATTCTGGCCTGCCCATAACTCATTGAACAGACAGTGACTTAAAAAAAAAAAGGTTAGTCCTCAGGGTTTTGCCTGCTACATAAGTTATGTTATACTTACAGATATGATTCAAACAGTTTTAGAAACTTCAGA
This sequence comes from Salvelinus namaycush, assembly GCF_016432855.1. Taxonomy (NCBI): domain Eukaryota; kingdom Metazoa; phylum Chordata; class Actinopteri; order Salmoniformes; family Salmonidae; genus Salvelinus; species Salvelinus namaycush. The sequence goes on from NC_052345.1 coordinate 18,874,125, forward strand.
GTGTTTTCTATCCAAATCTACTAATAATATGCATATATTATATTCTGGGGATGAGTAGAACGAAGTTGAAATTGGGCACGCTATTTTTCCCTAAGTGAAAACTCTGCCCCCTATCCTAGAGAAGTTAAACTCAGCTGTCATAGTTGTTGTATCGACTTCAAGTCTGAATGGCATTAATGAAGCCTATGGATTGAGTAGAATGTATTAACTTTGTGCCAGGGATGCAAGTCCTTTATACATGTACTGTAGTTATTCCCACGCATGAGATCCCCACATTGTAGCCTGTACATTGAATATATTCACTGATCATGCACTCTTCCTTGGCAATTAAGGGTGCGGTTCAGGTATGAATCTCTGTGAGCCTTACTTTTTCAGTCATATTCAGCACCAAGTGTATCAAACTCCATTCTTTGAGTGATGCTGTGTCTGCATGTACAGTTGAATTCGCAAGTTTACATACACTTAGGTTGGAGTCATTAAAACTCATTTTTCAACCACTCCACAAATTTCTTGTTAACAAACTATAGTTTTGGCAAGTCGGTTAGGACATCTACTTTGTGCATGACACAAGTAATTTTTCTAACAATTGTTTACAGACAGATTATTTCACTTATAATTCACTGTATCACAATTCCAGTGGGTCAGAAGTTTACATACACTAAGTTGACTATGCCTTTAAACAGCTTGGAAAATTCCAGAAAATTATGTCATGGCTTTAGATGCTTCTGATAGGCTAATTGACATCATTTGAGTCAATTGTGGATGTATTTTGAGGCCTACTTTCAAACTCAGTGCCTCTTTGCTTGACATCATGGGAAAATCAGTCAAGACCTCACAAAAAGAATTGGAGACCTCCACAAGTCTGGTTGATCCTTGGGAGCAATTCCCCAATCCCTGAAGGTACCACGTTCATCTGTACAAACAATAGTACGCAAATATAAACACCATGGGATCATGCAGCTGTCATACCGCTCAGGAAGGAGACATGTTCTGTCTTCTAGAGATGAAAGCACTTTGGTGCAAAAAGTGCAAATCAATCCCAGAACAACAGCAAAGAACCTTGTGAAGATGCTTGAGGAAACCGGTACAAAAGTATCTATATCCACAGTAAAACGAGTCCATTATCGACATAACCTGAAACGCCTCTCAGCAAGGAAGAAGCCACTTCTCCAAAACCACCATAAAAAAGCCAGACTACGGTTTGCAACTGCACATGGGGACAAAAATTGTACTTTTTGGAGAAATGTCCTCTGGTCTGATGAAACAAAAATAGAACTGTAGAACTGGCCATAATGACCATAGTTAGGTTTGGAGGAAAATGGGGGATGCTTGCAAGCCGAAAAACACCATCCCAACCGTGAAGCACCGGGGTGGCAGCATCATGATTTGGGGGTGCTTTGCTACAGGAGGGACTGGTGCACTTCACAAAATAGATGGCATCATGAGGCAGGAAAATTATGTGGATATATTGAAGCAACATCTCAAGACATCAGTCAGGAAGTTAAAGCTTAGTTGCAAATGGATAATGACCCCAAGCATACTTTGAAAGTTGTGGCAAAATGGCTTAAGGAGAACAAAGTCAAGGTATTGGTATTGGAGGGCCATCACAAAGCCCTGACCTCTATCCCATAGAAAAATTGTGGGAAGAACTGAAAAAGTGTGTGCGAGCAAGGAGGCCTTGAAACCTGACTGTTACACCAGCTCTGTCAGGACGAATGGTCCAAAATTCACCCAACTTATTGTGGGAACGTTTCACCCACGTTAAACAATTTAAAGGCAATGCTACCAAATACTTATTGAGTGTATGTAAACTTCTGGCCCACTGGGAATGTGATGAAAGAAAAAAAACTGAAATATATAATTCTCTCTCATTCTGACACTTCACATTCTTAAAATAAAGTGGTGATCCTAACTGACCTAAGACAGGGTATTTTTACTGGAATTGAATGCCAGGAATTGTGAAAAACTGAGTTGAAATGTATTTAGCTAAGGTGTATGTAAACTTCTGACTTCAACTGTATGTATTACAATAATACACTTCAACGGTGTTTACCACTCCTGCGCCTGGGACATCAATGATCACACATTGTAACAATGCAATAGACTAGAAACCTGATTTTAAGTAGAGGCTGATTTGTAATTCATATATACCGAATTACATCTATGCATATCTAACTCCCTTCATCTGCATTAATCTGAGGACACTGGATAGGTGTAGTATACCAATGAGATACTTAATTTCAACCATTGGAGAATGTGAAACGCTTTTTGAAAGTTCTTTATCCAGGTGTTGTAAATACATAATACATGCATTATAAATAGTATAATTGTAATATTATAAATACAAGTTCAATCTGTACTTCAATGCACATATGGTGTGCATTATAAAAAAAACAAGGAAGGAAGAGGAGGAGGGGGGGAGGTGTAAAAGACAAAGGAAAATTGTAAAACAGAGGAGCAGGGAAGACGGCATATGATTTAATGAATTACAGTGCTACCCTAATATTCTCTGTTCATCACAATTACATAGTGTCTCTTGCAGTGTCTCCTAACCAGACTTAGGCTCCCAGAAGGTTATCTTAAGAGCGGGTGAGGTGGCGATGACAGGACTGGCTTCCTCTCTCACATCAAAACATACCTGCAGATGAGAGACAGATGAATAGAGAGAGCATGATAAAAAAAAAAATGTTTTGTTCTAACACAGTCAGTCATCATAATCATCAGGAGGTGAAATGCAGAACTGACCTTGGATCATTAACTCTGGGACTACTACTTCTCTCTATTCCAATGTAAAGCATATCTTTAACCTCTTGAGCCTATGGGGGCGCCATTTCGACTTTGTAAAAATTAGTTCCCAAATGAAACTGCCTCGTACTCAATTCTTGCTCGTACAATATGCATATTATTATTACTATTGGATAGAAAACACTCTAGTTTCTAAAACCGTTTGAATTATTTCTCTGAGTGAAACAGAACTCATTCTGCAGCACATTTCCTGTCAGGGAGTGAGATTTCAGAAATCGAGGTCCCTGTTCTGAGGCCAGTTTATAAGTCCCCATGTAAGCCATCGGGCTACATGCACTGCATACGTCTTCCTCTAGATGTCAGTAAGCGGGGAGAATTTGAATGGAGTGGATTGCGCAATCTTGGGCCCTATATAAGACCGTGGAACGGATGTACCGTCCTTTTCAACGGTGCGCCTGGCGCAAGAAGACATCACAATGGCGTCCTGCAAACGCTTTCGTTTTAGTAGTTCTATATCTCCGGTCATGTTTTTATTCGTTATAGGTGTTAAAGACATCATAAGGTAGTTAATTTAAACCGACTTATAGCAGTTTATAGCAGTTTATTGCGATTTTCCTGGATTTCTTTGTCATGCGCTTTCACGAGTTGGACACCTCTCCAGTGGGTGGCTATCGTTAGCTGCTATTTCGACAGGAGAAGAGGACATCTTTCAACCCAAAGACGATTGTTCTGGAGAAAGGACACCTTGCCCAAGATTCTGATGGAAGCTCAGCTAATAGTAAGCAGTCTTTATGCTGTTAATTCGTACTTATGTTGACAAATGTCAAATAATAATTCCGCCATGAATTTCGGTGCGTCTCGCTTGAAGTAACGTTAATTTTAAAAATGTAACCCAGCGATTGCATTAAGAACTAATTTGTCTTTCAATTGCTGTCCAACCTGTATTTTTTTAGTCAAGTTTATGAATAGTTTTCGATTAGAATAGGTGCCTCTCCAAGATGGCGCCGGACAGATTGCTTGACTTTTTGGCCACTAATCACATTGTATAACCACGATTTGTGCCGCTAAATATGCACATTTTCGAACAAACTCTATATGCATTGTGTAATATGATGTTATAGGACTGTCATCTGAAGAATTCTGAGAAGGTTAGTGAAAAAATTAATATATTTTGGTGGTTTATACGTAATCGCTATGTTTGGCTTGAATCAATGCTGTTGTGATGTTTGCTATTGTGGTATGCTAATATAACGCTATATTGTGTTTTCGCTGTAAAACACTTAGAAAATCTGAAATATTGTCTGGATTCACAAGATCTGTGTCTTTCAATTGCTGTACGCTGTGTATTTTTAAGAAATGTTTTATGATGAGTAATTAGGTAATACACGTTGCTCTCTGTAGTTATTCTAGTCGCTTTGGTGAGAGTTGTGATGGTGGCTGCAATGGTAAACTATGATTTATATCTGAAATATGCACATTTTTCTAACAAAACATATGCTATACAATAAATATGTTATCAGACTGTCATCTGATGAAGTTGTTTCTTGGTTAGTGGCTATTTATATCTTTATTTGGTCGAATTTGTGATAGCTACTGATGGAGTAAAAAACTGGTGGAGTAAAAAAAGTGGTGTCTTTTGCTAACGTGGTTAGCTAATAGATTTACATATTGTGTCTTCCCTGTAAAACATTTTAAAAATCAGAAATGATGGCTGGATTCACAAGATGTGTATCTTTCATCTGGTGTCTTGGACTTGTGATTTAATGATATTTAGATGCTAGTATTTACTTGTGACGCTATGCTAGGCTATGCTAGTCAGCTTTTTTACTGATGGGGGTGCTCCCGGATCCGGGTTTGGGGAGAAGTAGAGGTTAATAATACTTCCTGTATAATATCCCTTATAACAAATCATGATAACATTGGATAGATAGATGCATGTGACAATAGCAGGATCTTATCAAGGATAGTGTCACAAATGAATACAAAAATACCACTTGAAGCTTGATGATGACTTGATCATTTGAATCAGCTGTGCAGTGCTAAGGCAAAAACAAAAATTTGCACCCTTTTGAGTCCCCAGGACCAGGACTGAGAACCGCTGCTCTTCATTGGGACCTCTTAAACTGCAGACAGGCTTTCACAGCTCTGTATCTGAGGACAGAACCTCAAAATAAATAGACTACACAAAAGTACATGCTCTATCCAGAATAGCCTACTCTCTCACTTTGACAGCTGGGCCTGCTATTATTTCACCCTCCTCCAAACAATACAAATGTTTGCCATTATCAAGAGTGGCACTTTGGCTAAAACAATATCCTACGTAGTGTGGGAGGACTGCACCTAAAAACGCTGGAGATAATTAAACGAAGAGCATGCATGTAAATGTCCTCACCAAAAGATGGTGCGGTGAGCATTGTGTGTTTTGTAGTGTAAATCTTAAAATTAGCAGCTGACATCTTAAGTTTTTTTTTTAATGAATGCATGTGAGACAGGTTCCATGTACAACAAGACAGGCAAAGAGAAAAATAACACTACAGTTTAATTACCTCTGGTTGTGGACACTTTTGCCAACAATAAAACTTCCACGGCCTGTTCCTTGTACAGTGAACATACATCTGGCAATATCTACATTTTTGACCCTTTGATCAGCTCGCACTCTGAAAGTTAAGAGAACAGCTTATTTTTTGTAGATATGAAAACAATAACCAAGATATGACCGTTCAATCTAAAGCAGCAGATGTCATTTTCAGGATACGTCAATACAGCCCAGAAAGCTTAACACCAGACTGGTATTGTGGTTGTTCATTAGGTGATGGGAAATATGCAATATGCATACAAAATAATATACTTACCTTCCTTAAATCCATCTATACCGCCAAAGATGACAATGTTTTATCTTGAAAAAAAGCATTGGAATTAAAAGTGAAATGTTTAACCTATTAACCTGCTTCATTATTTATCTATTACCAGTTGATGAAGAACAACTCCAGTTTCATACACCATTGAACATTTGTCTACGAATAAGTAAGAATACAGAAGTTAGAAACTTCTTAGATTTAGAGACATTATACATCTTAGTACCTTATCAATTTATGATTTATATCAATGTGGATGAGAGACGGGAGCAGGAACAGAGTATGTTTGCCGAGCAATGCAACGAAGCTGGATCATTCTGGCAATGATACCTGCACCATCTACACGCTGCAAAGACTCCCTAACTTTTCGCCATTGTACTCGAAGGCCCATTGCTTGGTGACTTCCTTTTGACCATTGACCACTTCCTTTGGGCGTCTTCGCCTTAATGGCCCTGACTCCTCTGGTCTAACTCTTCATCTGACATATCAGAATAGCATTCCCTGATAGACATATTGTGTTCTTTCATCCTTCTGTAAAAAAAAGCTTACCGTTACTGTCAGGAAATACGATTATATATCGACTATGAAACACATAGGACATGGCCTGCTTATGAGTTGCCATGAAAGAAAGTTAGATGAATTCAACTGAAAATGGCGTGAACAGGCATTCGTAGCGAAATGTTTTTGGTTAGCTTGAGAATACTAATTGCATGATTTATCGTTCTACGGTATGTATATCTATGTAATATAGTAGAATGTTATGAACCGACACTGAATCGTAGGAGCTAACTACTAGCTATGTAGAAGTTGGACTGAAGAACACCCAGTGCTGATTACCTGAGATACCATCATCACACAGTCCTTCGTAGGTGTCCGTTATGACTTCCTTGAGTGTCGGAAAGATAGGCTGAACAGTATTTTCAAATATATTTTTTGTTCTCTAAATATTTTTTGTGAATAAAATGCATAAAGCTTTGCGCTCCATTACAACATATTTGATAGCTTTGTTTTTGCTTTCAGAAAAAATATTTTTGGTTAAAAAGACATCCATTTGTTGGGGAGGGGGGGCTAATAGCTGAACAATACAATTCAACCGTTACTAAAGAATAGTCCAATAACCGAACTAGGTGTGAGGGGGAAAAACGTCCTATCACAGACCAGATTTGCCCTAACGACCAAGGGGGAGTTAGAGCACTGAATATGCTTTTGGGTCCCAATGCACTACGGTGTCTCTAACTGGCAATGAATGGGCAATATAAAATAAATAATAAACTGATAATTGTGCACGACTTCAAATGAAACAAGCAGGGAGCAGGTTTCGAACCCGTTGAATATGGCCGGTGTCAGTAAACATTAAAAAAAGTGTAATTAAATTGTTTCCAGCAGCACAATTAGTCACCAACGCTCTGGTTAACACGAAAACTGCCTAACCAGCTCTGTTAGGGTGAGTAAAATGGTCAGAGTGGTCTCATTTGGGTCTGGAAGTAGCTAGCAAGCTAGCCAATGTTTGCTTGGGTGCTTGACTGCCGTTGTAAGGCCAGAACGCTCAAATCAACCCTGCTCCTCGGCCCGAACGTCCAGTGTGCGCTCCAAGAGTGAAACGGTCTGAATTTACTCAGAGGGTTTTTCATTTGTCATGGAATGAAACACCATAATATTAATCAAATTAATTAAGCAAGTACCAGTCAAAGGTTTGGACACACCTACTCATACCAGGTTTTTATTTATTTTTTACTATTTTCTACATTGTAGAATAATAGTGAAGACGTCACAACTATGAAATAACACATATGGAATCAGTTAAGAACAAATTCTTATTTACAAGGACAGCCTACTCCTTCCTCCCCGTCGGGGGATTGAACCCCAGTCTCCCGCATGCCTGCAATAGGGAAGACTATCAGATGCTTCTCAAACATGCCCTCCGGTGGTCAAACTAGCATTAACAGAAAAAATGACTGTCAATTAGATAACGTGCCACAGAATGCTGCAGCAGCCCGTAAGGTGTGCCGCAGTATGACGCAACCTTTAAAGGAGGAACCACTGTACGTAAATGCCAACAAAATAACTTTTTTGTGTGTGTGTGTAACCTTAGCTAGGCAAGTCAGTTAAGAACAAATTATTATTTACAGTGACGGCCTACCCCGGCCAAACCGGGACGACGTTGGACCAATTGTGCGCCGCCCTATGGGACTCCCAATCACGGCCGGATGTGATACAGCCTGGATTCGAACCAGGGACTGTAGTGACCCCTCTTGCACTGAGATGCAGTGCCTTAGACTGCTGTGTGTGCTAACTATTTAACTGTACTAGAATGCTTAAAAGGCTGCTAAAATTGTAAATATTGGTTATCAGTATAGTTTTTTTTGGCAAGGAAAATGTTGTGTATCGGTGCATCACTACTTACATGCATACCTTCTTTTGTCTCTCCTGGTCTAATGTTCACCTTGAATTAAACGCCTACAGTCACTACTACTACTGGTACTACTGGTACTGGTACTACTGCCGGTACTACTACTATTGCAATCACTACTATCACTACAACTTACACTGCAATAAAAAGATAGCTCAGCAGAAGCAAACACACACATTTTTCTTCAGGAAATTGACCTTTTCGCTCTTCTCTCCTCCAGGCTCAGATTGCGTTCCTCCAGGGAGAGCGGAAAGGACAGGAGAACCTGAAGAAGGACCTGGTTAGGAGAATCAAGATGCTGGAATACGCTCTCAAACAGGAGAGGTGAGGACCACATTACACTCAACTACACCACACATTCAGTCTTTATGGGGGGGGGGGGGGGGGGGGGCTTTGGTTCTAGGGGGGCTGAGTGAGTGTCTACTGGTTGATTTTTCTGTTTTGCGCATACTTGTACCCTTTTCACACTATCATGCTGAACTGTACTGTGCTGGCTTGAGTATTTTCCTTTCAAACTGTCCTGTGCAGTAGTGTTCTAGAACTACGGTGGATGTGTAACCAGGCCAGCGCAGAACAGGTCAACTTGGCTGGATTCAGCTCGGGAGTGCCAGTTTCCCAGATCTAAATCAGACAAAAGCCAGCAGACACTCGGAAGGCCTCCAGGACTGGAGTCACCAATCCCTGCTAAATACTGTCCGGATTATGTCAACATATCTATACATCACAATCTGCATGCCGAACATAACTGTAGGCGCTCTGTCATTTTTGAAGCATGTAGCAGCGGTGTGCTGGCTATGATCAATACATTTTCATAGACTCAAAATCCCAAGGGGGACTCATCTCTCAATATTTTTCCCCACAACAACAGGCTGCTACAGTGGTTCTTCCTTTAAAAGTTATGAGCTTATGCCGCGACCGTTAGTGGTAGATGGTGTCATTCTGTCATTGCACCACACTATCACAAGGGGGAGTTAGAACCCTGATCTATCGGTAGTCTAAACTGTGGAAATTAATGGAGGCGTTTTCAGTCTGAGAGTCTCTCCTCTGGCACGAGTCCTGCATCAGGCAACAACAACAAAAAATGTTGGTCCTGGAGTTAACTTCTCTGGGGCAGGTGGGATGCAAACGTCCCACCGGCCAATAGCCAGGGAAAATACAGCGAGCCATATTCAAATAACATGATATAAAAATCAAACTTTCATTAAATCACACATGTAAGATACCAAATTAAAGCTACACTCGTTGTGAATCCAGCCAACATGTCAGATTTCAAAAAAGCATAAGATGCTATTATCTGATGATAGCACATCAGTAAACAACAGAGTAGCATATTTCAACACTGCAAGCACGACACAAAACGCAGAAATAAAATATAAATCATGCCTTACCTTTGACGAAATTATTTTGTTGGCACTCCAATATGTCCCATAAACATCACAAATGGTCCTTTTGTTCGATTAATTCCGTCTATATATATATCCAAAATGTCAATTTATTTGGACCGTTTCATTCAGAAAAACACAGCTTCCAACTTTCGCCAAGTCACTACAAAATATATCAAAAGTTACATGTAAATTTACCAAAACATTTCAAACTACTTTTATCATACAACGTTAGGTATTTTTAAACGTTAATAATCGATCAATTTGAAGACGGAATGATCTGTGTTCAATACAAAACCAAACCAAACTGACGCAACTTTTTTCATAACGTGATTCTCTCCAAAAATTTACTTCATGTGACCCTCATTTAAGATAGCCCTACTTCTTCAGTACACAAAGGAATAACCTCAACCGATTTCCAAGGACTGGTGACATCCAGTGGAAGCGGTAGAAACTGCAAGCAAGTCCATTAGAAATCTAGTGTCTCTAAAAAAACTAATTGAAAAGACAGTGACATCAAAAAAATACAAATTCTGAATGGTTTGTCCTCAGGGTTTTGCCTGCTACATAAGTTCTGTTATTCTCACAGACATGATTCAAACAGTTTTAGAAACTTCAGAGTGTTTTCTATCCAAATCTACTACTAATATGCATATCTTATATTCTGGGGATGAGTAGCAAGCAGTTGAATTTTGGCATGCTATTTTTCCCGAAAGTGAAAAAGCTGCCCCCTGCCCTCAAGAAATTAAGAGAGAACTTGGGTAAATACAATGGGGGAATTTCACTTAACTTATGGACTGACAATTTTCTAAAAACAGGCACAGTGGGCTTTTGGTTTCTCTCCCTCTAAAAACTGAAAAAAATCTAAGTAGCAAACTGGCTTTATTTACAAATTAGTACGAATGTCTCACCCCGTGTTCAAGCATGGCCTTTTTCCTTTTATTCAGATTACAATTGCTTACTTTCGGTTATTTAAAATGAAGTCCTCTTCAAAATATCTTAATTTTAAAAGCCATAGAAAGTTGGTTGCAATTTCAGTCAAAAAAAAAAAGTAAGGAACTTGTCTGTCAGGCCCTGCATTAAAGACAAAAATTGGTTAAAGAAAATTGTGATAAATAAAAATACATACCTGTTATTAAGGACCAAATAATTGACAGCTGTGCCATATAGATTGCAAAATAGTTGGGAAGAGATTTTTGATGTACCGATTCCATGGCACATGGTTTATGAATTGACACGCAATTTTCCGTTCCTCCTGAAAGCCCTAATATATTAAAAACAGTCATGCATTCTCTCCGTCGCCCACACGCCTTTAAACTTTTTGGATAAAAAAGTAAATTTGGATAATAAAGCAAAGCTGACATTGGTTGATTTTAATACTTCTGACAGCCAAAATTCTAACTCCACCCATAACTTTTGGACTTTTAAACATTCCCAGAAGGCATAGATTATTATAACCTACTGCTAAAACCTATGGGTGCAAACAACGTTTCCATTATGGGCTATCAGCAGGGCAATAGACTCTTCAACCTTTACAAAGGTATAGCTTGGGCTAGGTGTGAAGAATCCCCCCAACTTGCAATGTATTAACCTTTCTAGCTCAGAACACCCACAACATTCCGCTGAAAAGGCAGCGCGCGAAATTCCATTTTTTTTTGTTGAAATATGTAACTTTCACACATTAACAAGTCCAATACAGCAAATGAAAGATACACATCTTGTTAATCTACCCATGGTATCCGATTTCAAAAATGATTTACAGCGAAAGCACAACATATGATTATGTTAGGTCAGAGCCAAGTCACAAACACACACAGCCATTTCTTCAGGCAACGATAGGAGTCACAAAAAGCAGAAATATAGATAAAATTAATCACTAACCTTTGATGATCTTCATCAGATGACACTCATAGGACATCATGTTACACAATACATGTATGTTTTGTTCGATAATGTGCATATTTATATAAAAAAAATCTGTTTACATTGGTGCGTTACGTGCAGTAATGTTTTGATTCCAAAACATCCGGTGATTTTGCAGAAATACTCATAATAAACATTGATAAAAGATGCAAGTGTTATTCACAGAATTAAAGATAAACTTATCCTCTATGCAACCGCTTTGTCAGATTTCAAAAAAAACTTTACGGAAAAATAATAATCTGAGAACGGCGCTCAGAACGCAAAATAGCCAAAGAAATAGCCGCCATTTTGGCGTCAACAGAAGCTACAAAAACCACTATAAATATTCACTTACCTTTGATCTACATCAGAAAGCACTCCCAGGAATCCCAGTTCGACAATAAATTACTTAAAAGTTCCATAAAGCCCATCATTTAGCCACTTGTTGTTAGCATGTTCAGCCCAGTAATCCATCTTCATGAGGCGCGAGAACTTCCTCCAGACAAACTCAAAAAGTTCCGTTACAGATCGTAGAAACAAGTCACATGATGTATGCAATCCATATTTAGGATGTTTTTAACATTAATCATCAATAAGGTTCCAACCGGAGAATTTCATTGTCTGAAGAAAAGCATTGGAACGAGAGCATACTCTCTCGTGACCGCGCATCATGAGCCTGAGGCTCTCTGCCAGACCACTCAGTAAAAGAGCTCCTATGAGCCCCTCCTTTATAGTAGAATCCTAAAACCAGTATCTAAAGACGGTGACATCTAGTGGAAGCCCTAGGAAGTGCATGCACATCCATAACTAACAGGGATTTCAATTGGCACTGTTTTGAAAATCGATTTCTCACTTCCTGTTTGGATTTCTTCTCAGGTTTTTGTCTGCCATATGAGTTCTGTTATACTCACAGACATCATTCAAACAGTTTTAGAAACTTCCGAGTGTTTTCTATCCAATACTACTAATAATATACATATATTAGCATCTGGGACAGAGTAGGAGGCAGTTCAGTTTGGGCACGCAATTCATCCAAAAGTGAAAATGCTGCCCCCTATCCCAAACAGGTTTTTAAGTACTCTGAAGTTTTACATTTCTAACTACAAACATCATGCAATCACAAAATATCAGGTAAAGCATATACTGTACAGTATTTCTTCATCAACATCTTCATGCTTTCGTTAATAAAATAGTGGTAAAAATGCTCTTTCAAAATGTAGATGTTTATTTCAACTATCAGCAGGACAATAGATTCTTGCCGAGTTTAGGGACTTTAAATATATTAATGGATCCATAACAAATTACTATGGGAATAAATATCACTGAATGACATAGCATGGGGACTGGTCTTGATAAATCAATCATATGTTTATTTATGTAATGAATATGAATTCGGAGGGCAGAAATGATCAAATATTAAAGCATTAGACCGCTCACTAAAGGCGTCAGACATACAAAAGTTGTACTTAAAGAACTGCAAAACCAGTTTGGATTCGTTTGTCAGACGAATCATTGGGTCGAAACTACTGAACAGTACAAAACAAGAGAACACACATGGTTAATGTTCTGAAGAAGAAAATGTTATATATATATATATATATACATACACTGCTCAAAAAAATAAAGGGAACACTTTTATATATTAAATACCTCTGCCTTTGTGCAAGGAGGAGCACTGCCAGAGCCCTGCAAAATGACCTCCAGCAGGCCACAAATGTGCATGTGTCTGCTCAAACGGTCAGAAACAGACTCCATGAGGGTGGTATGAGGGCCCGACGTCCACAGGTGGGGGTTGAACACCGTGCAGGACGTTTGGCATTTGCCAGAGAACACCAAGATTGGCAAATTCGCCACTGGCGCCCTGTGCTCTTCCCAGATGAAAGCAGGTTCACACTGAGCACATGTGACAGACGTGACAGACGTGACAGAGTCTGGAGACGCCGTGGAGAACGTTCTGCTGCCTGCAACATCCTCCAGCATGACCGGTTTGGCGGTGGGTCAGTCATGGTGTGGGGTGGCATTTCTTTGTGGGGCCGCACAGCCCTCCATGTGCTCGCCAGAGGTAGCCTGACTGCCATTAGGTACCGAGATGAGATCCTCAGAGCCCTTGTGAGACCATATGCTGACACATGCACATTTGTGGCCTGCTAATGTCATTTTGCAGGGCTCTGGCAGTGCTCCTCCTTGCACAAAGGCGGAGGTAACGGTCCTACTGCTGGGTTGTTGCCCTCCTACGGCCTCCTCCACGTCTCCTGATGTACTGGCCTGTCTCCTGGTAGCGCCTCCATGCTCTGGACACTACGCTTACAGACACAGCAAACCTTCTTGCCACAGCTCGCATTGATGTGCCATCCTGGATGAGCTGCACTACCTGAGCCACTTGTGTGGGTTGTAGACTCCGTCTCATGCTACCACTAGAGTGAGAGCACCGCCAGCATTCAAAAGTGACCAAAACATCAGCCAGGAAGCATAGGAACTGAGAAGTGGTCTGTGGTCACCACCTGCAGAATCACTCCTTTATTGGGGGTGTCTTGCTAATTGCCTATAATTTCCACCTTTTGTCTATTCCATTTGCACAACAGTATGTGAAAATTTTTGTCAATCAGTGTTGCTTCCTAAGTGGACAGTTTGATTTCACAGAAGTGTGATTGACTTGGAGTTACATTGTGTTGTTTAAGTGTTCCCTTTATTTTTTTTGAGCAGTGTATTTTATTTTCAATACATTCCTAAAAACATGTTTTTAATTGTCATTTTGGGCTATTGTGTTTCGATGGGTAAGAAAATATTATATTTAATCAATTTTGAATTCAGGCTGTAACACAACAAAATATGGAATAAGTCAAGGGGTATGAATACTTTCTGAAGGCACTATACCACACATACAGGATAACCTGCTGCTCACACACACTTAAACACAAACACACACTCACGCCATGTGGTGCCATATCGTAACCTCTTGTCCCCTACACAGGATTATGTCACATGTTAAACATGCGCACACACATTGTGGGAAAACAGCACCGAGGCAGCGCCGTGTCCCCTTTAACCACATTCCCACAGTCATGTGCTGCTCACACCTTGTCATGGGTAATGCAGCACGGCGTCACGTCCCTCTTCCACCATAGAATTGCATAATGGACATCTAGAATAATTGAATAGGATCTTTCTCTGCTACACACTACTAGGCAACCTGCGGATTAGACTAGACTGGCTACATGGGAGACTGTGACTGGTCATGTGGTTTGGATAGTTAAAACCTACAGTTGAAGTCGGAAGTTTACATACACTTAGGTTGGAGTCATTAAAACTCATTTTTCAACCGCTCCACAAATTTCTTGTTAACAAACTATAGTTTTGGCAAGTCGGTTAGGACATCTACTTTGTGCATGACACAAGTAATTTTTCTAACAATTGTTTACAGACAGATTATTTCACTTATAATTCACTGTATCACAATTCCAGTGGGTCAGAAGTTTACATACACTAAGTTGACTATGCCTTTAAACAGCTTGGAAAATTCCAGAAAATTATGTCATGGCTTTAGAAGTTTCTGATAGGCTAATTGACATAATTTGAGTCAATTGGAGGTGTACCTGTGGGTGAATTTCAAGGCCTACCTTTAAACTCAGTGCCTCTTTGCTTGACATCATGGGAAAATCAAAGAAATCAGCCAAGATTTCAGAAAAAATATTGTAGACCTCCACAAGTCTGGTTCATCCTTGGGAGCAATTTCCAAATGCCTGAAGGTACCACTTTCATCTGTACAATAGTACGCAAATATAAACACCATGGGACCATGCAGCCACCATACCGCTCAGGAAGGAGACGCATTCTATCTCCTAGAGATGAACATACTTTGGTGCGAAAAGTGCAAATCAATCCCATAACAACAGCGAAGGACCTTGTGAAGATGCTGGAGGAAACAGTACAAAAGTATCGATATCCACAGTAAAACGAGTCCTATATCGACATAACCTGAAAGGCCGCTCAGCAAGGAAGAAGCCACTGCTCCTAAACCGCCATAAAAAAGCCAGAGTACGGTTTGCATCTGCACATGGGGACAAAGATTTTACTTTTTGGAGAAATGTCCTCTGGTCTGATGAAACCAAAATAGAACTGTTTGGCCATAATGACTATTGTTATGTTTGGAGGGGGAGGCTTGCAAGCCAAAGAACACCATCCCAACCAATGAAGCACGGGTGTGGCAGCATCATGTTGTGGTGGTGCTTTGCTACAGGAGGGACTGGTGCACTTCACAAAATAGATTGCATCATGAGGAAAGAAAATGATGTGGATATGTTGAAGCAACATCTCAAGACATCAGACATGAAGTTAAAGCTTGGTAGCAAATGGGTCTTCCAAATCGACAATGACCCCAAGCATACTTACAAAGTTGTGGCAAAATGGTTGAAGGACAACAAAGCCAAGGTATTGGAGTGGCCATCACAAAGCCCTGACCGCAATCCTATAGAAAATGTGTGGGCAGAACTGAAAAAGCGTGTCCGAACAAAGGGGCCTAGAAACCTGACTCCGTTACACCAGCTCTGTCAGGAGGAATTGGCCAAAATTCACCCAACTTATTGTGGGAAGCTTGTGGAAGGCTACCTGAAAGTTTGACCCAAGTTAAACAATTTAAAGGCAGTTCAACCAAATACTAATTGAGTGTATGTAAACTTCTGACCCTCTGGGAATCTGATGAAAGAAAGAAATAATTCTCTCTGCTATTATTCTGACATTTCACATTCTTAAAATAGTGGTGATCCTAACCAACCTAAGACAGGGAATTTTTACTAGGATTAAATGTCAGGAATTGTGAAAAACGGAGTTTAAATGTATTTGGCTAAGGTGTATGTAAACTTCCGACTTCAACTGTAGCCTGGAATCCAAACTCTAATATGCTCCGTTTTCATTTTGAATTCCAGGCTAGGTAGGAATCACGGGTGAAACGGAGCATACCAGTTTGGATTCCAAGCTTTAGCCATCCCAACCACATGTCCAGTCTCCTATTATCAGTTTGGATTCCAGGCTAGCTAGAGCCTCAGTCTGAGTCTTAAACCTACAGAGTCTGGTAGGGTGGATGAAGAAATTAAGAGAACCTGAAGGGCATGGTCTTTCTGAGAACCTCCGCCACTCGCCCGCCATGTGATTATAGAAATTTCCCCGCCTACTCCACGTCACCCACCCACCCTTTTCTTGCTCTCTCGTTCACGGTCTTGTTCTCTCTTGGTCTCCTTTGCCCTCTTGTTCTCATGCTGTTTCTCTTTCTCTCTGTCGTCACTCTTTCTGTCCTTATCACACTCTCCTTGTCCATCCTTCCTCCTGTCTTTGACCCTGCCCGTCTCCCATCCCTGTTTCACTTTTTCTGCCCTCGTCGCCTCGACTTTCTGTTCTCCATTTCTTCCCTTTTGCGCACTTTCCTTTTCTCTCCCTTGCTCCCACTCTCTCCCCTTCTCTCCCTTGCTCCCACTCTCTCCCCTTCTCTCCCTTGCTCCCACTCTCTCCCCTTCTCTCCCTTGCTCCCACTCTCTTTCTCTCGCTTGCTCCCACACAATTGAGCATGAGTCATTCTGCATCATTCAGAGTTTTGACTGGTATTATACTCTCTCTCTCTGCCTTTCCATGTAAGAGAAACCTTGAGCATCCAACCTACAGTTTATTTCAAATCGGTCGGTACAGATGCACAATGCAAGCTAACATTGCATTGTGTGTCTGTTTAAGTTTGCACCTACTGTACGTAGTGTTGTCATTTTTTGATTTATGCCGAAGTACTTCTTCAGTTCCTTCATCTGCATTCTGCACTAAAATGAAAACTAGAGAGTAAACATATTGACTAGTTTGAAAGAAGCATCCACATTATTACGTTCAATTCTTCCCTGTGTACAAATCAGTGCAGATGAATGAGAGGAGATGATTCGAGGAAACTACATTAGACTACTAAGATCCACCCCTGTAGCCCGGTTCAAGCTCTGTTTGTGTGGTTTTGCCAACTCCTTTGGTCACTGTCATGTCGGGCTCCCGGGTGGTGCAGCGGTCTAAAGCACTGCATCTCAGTGCCTGAGGCATCACTACAGACCCTGGATCGATTCCAGGCTGTATCACAACCGGCCGTGATTGGGAGTCCCCTAGGGCAGCGCACAATTGGCCCAGCGTCGTCCGGGTTTGGCTGGGGTAGGCCGTCATAAATACAAAAAATAAACATGTCAATTCATTGGAGTTGGCAAGACTGATCTGGGACCGGGCTGTAACTCTTGGACTGTGACAAAGTCAAGGGCTGCGTCCCAAATTGCCCCCTATTCCCAACCATTGTGCATTACTATTGACCAGAATCCTAATGGCCCAGGTCAAAAGTAGTACACTAGGGAATAGGGTGCCATTTGGGATGCAGACAAGGTCACCCCCATGGTTAGCAAGAAGGGTTCATTTTTAGTTTCCCCCACAATGAAATTGGGGAGGGGACTGTGGACGTGTGTCCGTCCGTTAGTCACATGCGATATCCCAGACAGCACTAACCCGATTTTGACGAAACGGGGGTAATGATCCGTCTTGCCATAGAGATCCAGCATTTACAAAATTACACTGATTGGCCAGATGGTGGCGCTTTAAGATATTGAAAATGCTAACTTTGAAAGGTCACGCCCCTCAGCCCATTTGACATAGTCATGAAATTCAGTACATTGGTCCCTCTCCTTACAAGGAATAAATTTGCCAGAAGGTCCTCAATGACGGCTGTTCCACCATTTTTAATTTAGTGATAAACACTTAAAACGCTACTCTTCTGGCACGATCTGCATGAAACTTGATATGTGGCGTCTATGGACAAAGGCTTGTCAATGCATTGAATATACGTTTTGTAGTGCTTAGGTTATGAGTGTACTGATATAAAGTTTTTTTTTTTATCGGCGTTGTGCCTGTTGTTCACTTACGTATCTGCCCTCCTCATTGGCTAGAATGGTCCCACACCTGATCTTGCCTCTTCCCGACTCTCTTCTAGTCTGAATGCCAGTCTCTTTAGCTAACGTTCCACTTCATACCACTCCTTGTCATTGCCAAAAAGACTGCCCATTCTGCAATCTCAATGTTCAATATGTGCTGGATTTGTTGCTCATTGGTTGTTGTTCACTCCACATGTTGTCATTTTCCATGAGATGACCTTTACACCCGATGGCACGAGATGACCTTTACACCCGATGACGTGTTTCTGTGCATGAGCTTAGCTAGCCAACATCGCCATGACATCACCTACAAGTGTGATCGGGGATTTCTATTGGAGAAACAGTTTTATCCTGTCTTCATACTGTACCGTCTTTGACCACTTTTTTTGACCTCTGGTGCTCTCCGGGGTGAAGTTTCTCCAAGGTAAAGATCTAGGTTAAGCTTCCCCTCCTCCAATCCGTACCTTAACCATTAGTGGGGGAAGTGCAAAAGTGATCCAAGATTGTTTTTGAATGACCTCCTGGTAATACTGTTATTGACAAAAAGAGACCTTTTTAGTTTTTGGGTCTGTAAATAAGTGATGATGATATTGATGATGGTAATGAGGATAATGATGCAAAGAATCACTCGAAATTAGCATAAGCTAGGGTGTGATGGTGCAATGCACTTAACTGTTTTGCCAAATCAAATCACATTTATTTGTCACATACACATGGTTAGCAGATGTTAATGCGAGTGTAGCGAAATGCTTGTGCTTCTAGTTCCGACCATGCAGTAATATCTAACAAGTAATATAACCTAACAATTTCACAACAACTACCTTATACACACAAGTGTAAAGGGATGAAGAATATGTACATAAACATATATGAATGAGTGATGCCCGAACGGCATAGGCAAGATGCAGTAGATGGTACAGTATATACATATGAGATGAGTAATGTAGGGTATGAAAACATTATATAAAGTGGCATTATATAAAGTGGCTAGTGATACATTTAATTACATCAAGATGCAGTAGATGGTATAGCGTACCGTATATACATATGAGATGAGTAATGTAGGGTATGTAAGCATTATATAAAGTGTCTAGTGATAAATTGATTGCATACATTTTTCCATTATTTCCATTCAATGTGTCAATGTTTTGATTATAAATCCCTATGTAAACGATTTGAAAAACAAATGAGTTAAATTACCATGATATTGATGAGGACGATGATGGTGGTGATGGTATTTTTAAAGTAATCCATCATCCCCTCAGTGTCTTATCCTCTTATAGAATTACCAGCACTCCACTCACCTAATCCTCTCACCTCATGCCCTTTGTTTGTAGGGATTCAATGTTTGAGTGACACCAAGTCAAGTCGCAGTCTAGCTAACCAAGTAGAAGTTCTCATATAAGCCCATCTTCACAAGAGGGCACCCATCCAGGGCCTGTATTAATAAAGCCTGTCTTAGTAGGAGTGCTGATCTGGAATCAGTTTTCTTTTAGATTATAAGGAATGGACGGGGGGGACCTGATCCTAGATCAGCACTCGTACTCTGAGACGCTTTATGAATACAGGCCAAGATGTCACACACTCCTCTGGCCGACCTATAATATATATATATATATATATATATATATTATTTTTACCTTTATTTAAATATATTATTTTTTACCTTTATTTAAATATGTAGTATAGTTTCCGTGCTATCTGGGCATGGAAGCAATCTTGTGCAAAAAAAAACTAAAATGAATTAATATCCACCATTAAGTTTAGATTAATATCAACCCAGTGAATGAACAAATTAATTTCTTCCCTCTGCGTAGCATCCCTCCCACATGTTCTTAATATAATATATGCCATTTACAAGACAGTTCTTCAAATGTATGTGTGAAGCCAGTTAATTTACAGATACCATCAACAGTGAGATGGTTATCTTCTGTTAGATCATTAATGAGCTGTTAAATCACTGTGGCTGCCTTATCATTAAAGCTTTTTATTTCTTCTCTCGTTCTTTCTCCCTTTCCCTCTCTTTTTCTCTCTTCCTTTCTCTCTTTTCCTTTCACCCTCAGGTCAAAATACCACAAGCTCAAATATGGAACAGAGTTGAACCAAGGAGACATGAAACCTCCCAGCTACGATGATTCCGGTAAGTTCCCGAGTGGCGCAGCGGTCTAAGGCACTGCATCTCAGTGCTAGAGGCGTCACTACAGACACCCTGGTTCGAATCCAAGCTGTATTACAAACGGCCGTGATTGGGAGTCTCATAGGGCTGCGCACAATTGGCCCAGCGTCGTCCGGGTTTGGCTTGAGTAGGCCGTCATTGTAAATAAATTAAGTTAAATAAAGGTTCAAAAAAAGTTACACCTCTGTACTTTTAGTACCAACCGGTGCAGGTGACACTACTTTGAGTCCTACATCGTAAAGCTATCTTTAATGCTCCAATTAAAATGACAAATTAAATATTTGTATGGCGCCTTTCTCAGGCCCCAAGTGCTTTACATATTCAAGATTACACAATGCGTTCACACACACTGTAGACATAGATGGAATAAATTAAAACCAAAAATACCGAAAACAAAGCGCAACCAAATAGGGGGCGCATAGGTTAGTGGTTGTAAATGAAAGCATGACTTTGCAGATCTCAGCAGTCATCACTCATGATAGATGACATTTGGGACCTACCGCCTCAATTCGGTCTTATGTAGCTAATTTTGAAGTTGTGTTTTTGACGTTGAATCAAAGTAGAGACTCACAGCAAGAAAATTGTAAATGATACAGTCGAGAAACAATGGGAAAGTAGTTATGCTTTGAAAGTTGACAAACTTGTAACCCCACTTTTGAGAAAATGGCCCTTGAATGTTTTGGTACACCTACTGGAGAGCTGTTCTTTGTCTACACCCATTCAGCATCATTCACAACCTCTTAAGCCTTAGCCCCACACATCGCTTTAAGGATTCACATGTGAGACCATGTGCTAAACAGAGTGAGTAATTTAGTAAACAACCAACGATTTCAAGACTAAAAGTAGTAGCCTACAATAAGGTAAAAATACACTTTATCTAGTCCTTGTCTATATCATAATCTGACTTTGGTGCAGGTTATGTTGTTCTTCACATTACTGCAAATGTTTCTTTCAGATGCACTGGATGCAGAATGTGTCAACGGTACAGTAAAAATGGTTACTTGCATAGCAGCAATATCAAAAACATTAAAGTGTCCAGATAAAAATATTTGATAATTATTAGATGACGTTTACCCGACATACATGTCGAAATTCATGGATTATGTGAAGGAAATGCTATAACCACCTCGCAGCAACATCCAGCTAAGTGGATGGGTCACTGTTGTCTAGATGTACACATGTACACATGTTCATGAAATACAATAGATGGCTGTAATCATCCCCCAGACACACCTGGCTAACTTGATGGGTCCTGTAATCATCTGTTGAAGTTGAGTCTTTTGTTTAGACATGTAGGTAGCTAGCTAAACAATGAACCGGCGTAATCCCAACTCATACTACTACCAATATAAACATTGTCATAGCTGTAGTATGAATCTGCAGGTAGCTAAAGGGCTAATCAACTAGGTTCAATGTTAGCTAGCTAACATTAGGCTATAACTAGCAACGCAAATGGATTTCTGATTTGAAAAATATTACTACACAGATCATGCACGTAACGTTAGATAGCGAGCCAGCAAGCTAATGTTCGCTAGCTAGCGAACAGTATGCTATAACAATTAGAAACGTATAATATCTGAAAATGTAGTTAGACTCTTACCCGAATACATGGATAAACGTTTCACAGCAGACTGAAACCATTTAACTCCGTTTTGTTTGTAGCTATATTTTGTTTGGCCAGCGTTGTCAGGACACTCCGGTTCACATTGACCGTGGCGTGTGCAGAAAGTAGCCCATCACTTTTTCCAACTGATCTGTCGATAGCGCCTGCTAAATTCAGGGCATCAATGTTGTTGAGAAAAGTAGCAAAACTTTTGTAGTTCTCAATGGCTAACGTTATATCTTTCAAAGATAGCGCAGTAGAAATGACTATCAACACATAGTGAGCAGTTCATGTTATAGACAGAAGCATGCTACATGGCAGACCAATCCAAACTCGGCATGTCCAGCCCATGCATTATCATGCATTATCTTATTTTTATTTTTGTATTGCTGGTAACTGTTTCGGATAATGC
Source organism: Salvelinus namaycush (assembly GCF_016432855.1). Taxonomy (NCBI): domain Eukaryota; kingdom Metazoa; phylum Chordata; class Actinopteri; order Salmoniformes; family Salmonidae; genus Salvelinus; species Salvelinus namaycush. The sequence continues at coordinate 18,896,542 of NC_052345.1, forward strand.
ATGTTTTTGTGCTTTTAGGGGAACAACCTATGTGTAAATGTAATCTGCTGCTGTATTTTTTGTGTTATCTGTGATCGTTTTGTTTGTCATGTTTAGTTTCTTAATCATTGTACCGAAACTGTATGTGTAAACATGTTTATGCAGGGCCCAGCTATAAAAGAGACCGTGTTCTCAGTCTGTGTTCCTTGTTGAAATAAAGGTATAATAATAATCTCAGCCAATCATGTCTTGCGGGAACGTTCCTGTCATTTTCTGTGGCAAAACCAACTGGGCTCGTAATTTAACAATTGTATTCGTATTTACAGATGGAATACAAGTTTGTTATTAAAGCACATGAAAGTTCATGTTCCAGAATGCATTTCTGCCAAAAAAAACTAATAAATAAAATGTTTATGTTCAAATGCCTCCTGTGAAGTAGTGACGTGCGACATACGCCTAGTTTCCTGAAACGAGTAACATTTGTGCATGTCAAATGTCACAATACTGACATGTTTCGTTCAGATGTACTGTATGCATTCTGACATTCTAACCTGACCTGACCTGTTTCAATTGGAATTTTGGATTGAAGTTGAATGTAGCACAAATACTGTAAGTATTTAAGTCCATGCTTCAAAATTGTGAGTGAAGCCTTAATAACATGGTGCGTCTGTCTGTCTCATTCTTGTCTCCCCTCTCTCTCCATCAGATGAAGGGAATGAAAACGAGGTCCCGAGCCCCGCCAACAGTAGTCAGCTGGGTTGGAAACAGGGACGGCAGCTGCTCAGACAGTGAGTGCAACACACACACATTTTTTTGTCTTAATGGTGCCCTATGGCTGTACACTTTTAAGTGCTTTAAGACCTGGTGGCCTTCTGAACAGAAGGTTTGCCAGGGCGGGAGTTTCGGCTTTCCACGGTGACATCACCATGTGGAATATTGGTTAATAGACCAATAACAAAGAGCGTTCCAAACCTCTCTGCCAAAAAAAGTTTTTTTCAATTTTCCCCTCCCCACTCAGACCCTTCCCAGACAGTCCTAGCAAAATTCTACTACAGATACTTACACTGAACAAAAATATAAACGCAACGTCAAGTGTTGGTCCCATTTTTCATGAAATAAAAGATCCCTACATTTTCCATACACAGAAAAAGCGTATTTTGCAAAAATGTTGTGAACAAATTTATTAACATCCCTGTCAGTGAACATTTCTCCTTTGCCAAGATAATCCATCCACCTGACAGGAGTGGCATATCAAGAAGCTGATTTAAACAGCATGATCATTACACAGGTGCATCTTGTGTTGGGGACAATTTTAAAAAAGGCCACTTTAAAATGTGCAGTTTTGTCACACAACACAATGCCACAGATGTCTCAAGTTTTGAGGGAGCATGCAATTGTCATGCTGATTGCAGGACTGTCCACCAGAGCTGTTGACAGAGAATTGTCATGCTGATTGCAGGACTGTCCACCAGAGCTGTTGACAGATAATTGTCATGCTGATTGCAGGACTGTCCACCAGAGCTGTTGACAGATAATTGTCATGCTGATTGCAGGACTGTCCACCAGAGCTGTTGACAGATAATTGTCATGCTGATTGCAGGACTGTCCACCAGAGCTGTTGACAGATAATTGTCATGCTGATTGCAGGACTGTCCACCAGAGCTGTTGACAGATAATTGTCATGCTGATTGCAGGACTGTCCACCAGAGCTGTTGACAGATAATTGTCATGCTGATTGCAGGACTGTCCACCAGAGCTGTTGACAGATAATTGTCATGCTGATTGCAGGACTGTCCACCAGAGCTGTTGACAGATAATTGTCATGCTGATTGCAGGACTGTCCACCAGAGCTGTTGACAGATAATTGTCATGCTGATTGCAGGACTGTCCACCAGAGCTGTTGACAGATAATTGTCATGCTGATTGCAGGACTGTCCACCAGAGCTGTTGACAGATAATTGTCATGCTGATTGCAGGACTGTCCACCAGAGCTGTTGACAGATAATTGTCATGCTGATTGCAGGACTGTCCACCAGAGCTGTTGACAGATAATTGTCATGCTGATTGCAGGACTGTCCACCAGAGCTGTTGACAGATAATTGTCATGCTGATTGCAGGACTGTCCACCAGAGCTGTTGACAGATAATTGTCATGCTGATTGCAGGACTGTCCACCAGAGCTGTTGACAGATAATTGTCATGCTGATTGCAGGACTGTCCACCAGAGCTGTTGACAGATAATTGTCATGCTGATTGCAGGACTGTCCACCAGAGCTGTTGACAGATAATTGTCATGCTGATTGCAGGACTGTCCACCAGAGCTGTTGACAGATAATTGTCATGCTGATTGCAGGACTGTCCACCAGAGCTGTTGACAGATAATTGTCATGCTGATTGCAGGACTGTCCACCAGAGCTGTTGACAGAGAATTGTCATGCTGATTGCAGGACTGTCCACCAGAGCTGTTGACAGAGAATTGTCATGCTGATTGCAGGACTGTCCACCAGAGCTGTTGACAGAGAATTGTCATGCTGATTGCAGGACTGTCCACCAGAGCTGTTGACAGAGAATTGTCATGCTGATTGCAGGACTGTCCACCAGAGCTGTTGACAGAGAATTGTCATGCTGATTGCAGGACTGTCCACCAGAGCTGTTGACAGAGAATTGTCATGCTGATTGCAGGACTGTCCACCAGAGCTGTTGACAGAGAATTGTCATGCTGATTGCAGGACTGTCCACCAGAGCTGTTGACAGAGAATTGTCATGCTGATTGCAGGACTGTCCACCAGAGCTGTTGACAGATAATTGTCATGCTGATTGCAGGACTGTCCACCAGAGCTGTTGACAGATAATTGTCATGCTGATTGCAGGACTGTCCACCAGAGCTGTTGACAGATAATTGTCATGCTGATTGCAGGACTGTCCACCAGAGCTGTTGACAGATAATTGTCATGCTGATTGCAGGACTGTCCACCAGAGCTGTTGACAGATAATTGTCATGCTGATTGCAGGACTGTCCACCAGAGCTGTTGACAGATAATTGTCATGCTGATTGCAGGACTGTCCACCAGAGCTGTTGACAGATAATTGTCATGCTGATTGCAGGACTGTCCACCAGAGCTGTTGACAGATAATTGTCATGCTGATTGCAGGACTGTCCACCAGAGCTGTTGACAGATAATTGTCATGCTGATTGCAGGACTGTCCACCAGAGCTGTTGACAGAGAATTGTCATGCTGATTGCAGGACTGTCCACCAGAGCTGTTGACAGAGAATTGTCATGCTGATTGCAGGACTGTCCACCAGAGCTGTTGACAGATAATTGTCATGCTGATTGCAGGACTGTCCACCAGAGCTGTTGACAGAGAATTGTCATGCTGATTGCAGGACTGTCCACCAGAGCTGTTGACAGATAATTGTCATGCTGATTGCAGGACTGTCCACCAGAGCTGTTGACAGATAATTGTCATGCTGATTGCAGGACTGTCCACCAGAGCTGTTGACAGAGAATTGTCATGCTGATTGCAGGACTGTCCACCAGAGCTGTTGACAGATAATTGTCATGCTGATTGCAGGACTGTCCACCAGAGCTGTTGACAGATAATTGTCATGCTGATTGCAGGACTGTCCACCAGAGCTGTTGACAGATAATTGTCATGCTGATTGCAGGACTGTCCACCAGAGCTGTTGACAGATAATTGTCATGCTGATTGCAGGACTGTCCACCAGAGCTGTTGACAGAGAATTGTCATGCTGATTGCAGGACTGTCCACCAGAGCTGTTGACAGAGAATTGAATGTTCTCTACAACGTGGTTTTTAAGAATATGGAAGTACGTCCAACCGGCCCTACAATTGCAGACCACGTGTATAATGTCAACGTTGTGAACAGAGTGCCCCATGGTGGCTGTGGGTTATGGTATGGGCAGGCATAACAACGAACACATTTGCATTTTATCGTTGCCAATTTGAATGCACAGAGATACCGTGACGAGATCCTGAGGCCCATTGTCGTGCCATTCATCTGCCGCCATCACTTCATGTGTCAGCATGATAATGCACGGGGCCCTATGTTGCAAGGATCTGTACACAAGTTCTGGATGCTGAAAATGTCCCAGTTCTTCCATGGCCTGCATATTCACCAGACATGTCACCCATTTGAGCATGTTTGGTATGCTCTGGATTGACGTGTATGACAGCGTGTTCCTGATCCTGCCAATGTCCAGCAACTTCGCATAGCCATTGAAGAGTGGGACAACATTCCACAGGCCACAATCAACAGCCTGATCAACTCTATGCGAAGGAGATGTGTTGCGCCGCATGAGGCAAATAGTGGTCGTGTTGCTGCATGTTGCGTTTATATTTTTGTTCAGTTTAATTGTTACCCAGCAACAATTTGATATTGATATAGAAACGGTTGCATTGGGCCTTTTTAAATGCAATCCTTTATAAACTATTTAGCAGTGTGTTTTTATCTCTGTGCAGCTGTGAGAAACTCTCCAGCACCCAATTTCTGTCTGGAAGATGTGTGGCGATGTGGACAATCAATATTATCCTCCATCTGGGTTGTTACAACAACCACTGACTCAATAGGGAAGGCCTCTTGGAGTTGGTGACTGTACGTCACCGGACTGTCTGTGTGCTCGTGTTTTTTCCCCCCCGTGTGTGTGTGTGTGTGTCTGTAACCATAGGGCACCACCATCAGTTGCAAGTGTCTGTCTTAAGACAAAAAGCCATCAAAGGGAGGCAAATCTTCTTAATGGAGATTAAGAGCTTCGGTATGAATAGAGTAATGGAGTAATCCCCCTGAGACTGGTGGGACGTGTGGATTGTTAGACACATACACACACATTGTGTTACTCCTAGCATGTGAGTGCAAAGGGCTGTGAAAGTTCTTAAAAGGTTTGTACTTTGGTGCCCTCTGGGTGTCAAAAGTTGTCAGGACATAGAATGAGCGGAAGGGGATACTGAGAGAGTGCGTGCATGTGTGTGCTTGTGCGTCTATGTGCGCGTGCTTGTGTGTGCTTGCTTGCTTGTGTCTGTGTGTGTGTGTGTGGTATGGTGGTGCTTGTGTACGTGCTTGCTTGTGCTTGCTTGCGTGTGCGTGCTTGCTTGCGTGCTTGCTTGCTTGTGCGTGTGCTTGCTTGCGCGTGCGTGCGTGCGTTCTTGCGTGTGTGTGCGTGCTTGCGTGTGCGTGCTTGCTTGCGTGTGCGTGCGTGCTTGCGTGTGTGTGCGTGCTTGCTTGCGTGTGCGTGCGTGCTTGCGTGTGCTTGCTTGCTTGCTTGCGTGTGCGTGCTTGCTTGCGTGTGCGGGCTTGCTTGTGTGCGTGCTTGCGCGTGTATTTGTGTGCGCGCGCTTGTGTGTGTCTGTGCGTGCTTGTATGCATTTGTGTGTGTGTGTGCATGCTTGTGTGTGCTTGTGTGTGCTTGTGTGCGCGTGTGTGTGTGTGTGTGTGTGTGTGTGTGTGTGTGTGTGTGCATGCTTGCGTAGGTGTGAGACCTATAGAGAAAAATAAATAGACAGAGAATACTGTGATGGAGCAATGAGAAAAGTGTGTGTGTCTCATCCATTGCAGAGTCATCCATTTGTATTATCCCAGCCACCCACTCACAGTACAATCTATGGAAGTACAGACTAGGGTTAACACTGCAACTCCCAACACAGAGTGAATACACACACACACAATCTTTCTCTCGCTCTCTCTGCTATGCATTCTCATGATCCACACAACTCCTAGAGCACTCCGACAGCAGCACACATGGCATGGCCACATCTCGATTCCACAGAGTGGTCATTGATTTCACTTGTCAGAGCACAGTTACACACTGCACAGTAGATTGTCCACATATCCCCAACCCTAATTTCATCTCGCCAGCCCACACTATGGAACAAGGTTCTTCTTGTCGATATTACTCCGGTCTCACTGACACGGGCTACAGAGCATACAGTATATTTATCTCAGTGCTTGTATATGTGTCAGCGTGTTTTAAAAGAAAGTACGTGTGTGTGAGAGTGTGTTTCAAAATGGCACCCAAGCCTTCAAATGTGATAAGGGAGAGGGTATGTGGTGTGTGTGTGTGTGTATGTGTGTGTGTGTATATATATATATACATATATATATATATATATATATATACAGTATATCACAAAAGTGAGTACACCCCTCACATTTTTGTAAATATTTGAGTATATATTTTCATGTGACAACACTGAAGAAATGACACTTTGCTATAATGTAAAGTAGTGAGTGTACAGCTTGTATAACAGTGTAAATGTTCTGTCCCCTCAAAATAACTCAACACACAGCCATTAATGTCTAAACCGCTGGCAACAAAAGTGAGTACACCCCTAAGTGAAAATGTCCAAATTGGGCCCAATTAGCCATTTTCCCTCCCCGGTGTCATGTGACTCGTTAGTGTTACAAGGTCTCAGGTGTGAATGGGGAGCAGGTGTGTTAAATTTGGTGTCATCGCTCTCACACTCCCTCATACTGACTGGTCACTGGAAGTTCAACATGGCACCTCATGGCAAAGAACTCTCTGAGGATCTGAAAAAAAGAATTGTTGCTCTACATAAAGATGGCCTGGGCTATAAGAAGATTGCCAAGACCCTGAAACTGAGCTGCAGCACGGTGGCCAAGACCATACAGCGGTTTAACTGGACAGGTTCCACTCAGAACAGGCCTCGCCATGGTCGACCAAAGAAGTTGAGTGCACGTGCTCAGCGTCATATCCAGAGGTTGTCTTTGGGAAATAGACGTATGAGTGCTGCCAGCATTGCTGCAGAGGTTGAAGGGGTGGGGGGTCAGCCTGTCAGTGCTCAGACCATACGCCGTACACTGCATCAAATTGGTCTTCATGGCTGTCGTCCCAGAAGGAAGCCTCTTCTAAAGATGATGCACAAGAAAGCCCCCAAACAGTTTGCTGAAGACAAGCAGACTAAGGACATGGATTACTGGAACCATGTCATGTGGTCTGATGAGACCAAGATCAACTTATTTGGTTCAGATGGTGTCAAGCGTGAGTGGCGGCAACCAGGTGAGGAGTACAAAGACAAGTGTGTCTTGCCTACAGTCAAGCATGGTGGTGGGAGTGTCATGGTCTGGGGCTGCATGAGTGCTGCCGGCACTGGGGAGCTACAGTGCATTGAGGGAACCATGAATGCCAACATGTACTGTGACATACTGAAGCAGAGCATGATCCCCTCCCTTCGGAGACTGGGCCGCAGGGCAGTATTCCAACATGATAACGACCTCAAACACACCTCCAAGACGACCACTGCCTTGCTAAAGAAGCTGAGGGTAAAGGTGATGGACTGGCCAAGCATGTCTCCAGACCTAAACCCTATTGAGCATCTGTGGGGCATCCTCAAACGGAAGGTGGAGGAGTGCAAGGTCTCTAACATCCACCAGCTCTGTGATGTCGTCATGGAGAAGTGGAAGAGGACTCCAGTGGCAACCTGTGAAGCTCTGGTGAACTCCATGCCCAAGAGGGTTAAGGCAGTGCTGGAAAATGATGGTGGCCACACAAAATATTGACACTTTGGGCCCAATTTGGACATTTTCACTTAGGGGTGTACTCACTTTTGTTGCCAGCGGTTTATACATTAATGGCTGTGTGTTAAGTTATTTTGAGGGGACAGCAAATTTACACTGTTATACAAGCTGTACACTCAATACTGTACATTGTAGCAAGGTGTCATTTCTTCAGTGTTGTCACATGAAAAGATATACCCAAATATTTACAAAAATGTGAGGGGTGTACTCACTTTTGTGATATACTGTGTATATACACTGCTCAAAAAAATAAAGGGAACACTTAAACAACACAATGTAACTCCAAGTCAATCACACTTCTGTGAAATCAAACTGTCCACTTAGGAAGCAACACTGATTGACAATACATTTCACATGCTGTTGTGCAAATGGAATAGACAAAAGGTGGAAATTATAGGCAATTAGCAAGACACCCCCAAAAAAGGAGTGATTCTGCAGGTGGTGACCACAGACCACTTCTCAGTTCCTATGCTTCCTGGCTGATGTTTTGGTCACTTTTGAATGCTGGCGGTGCTCTCACTCTAGTGGTAGCATGAGACGGAGTCTACAACCCACACAAGTGGCTCAGGTAGTGCAGTTCATCCAGGATGGCACATCAATGCGAGCTGTGGCAAAAAGGTTTGCTGTGTCTGTCAGCGTAGTGTCCAGAGCATGGAGGCGCTACCAGGAGACAGGCCAGTACATCAGGAGACGTGGAGGAGGCCGTAGGAGGGCAACAACCCAGCAGCAGGACCGCTACCTCCGCCTTTGTGCAAGGAGGTGCACTGCCAGCGCCCTGCAAAATGACCTCCAGCAGGCCACAAATGTGCATGTGTCTGCTCAAACGGTCAGAAACAGACTCCATGAGGATGGTATGAGGGCCCGACGTCCACAGGTGGGGGTTGTGCTTACAGCCCAACACCGTGCAGGACGTTTGGCATTTGCCAGAGAACACCAAGATTGGCAAATTCGCCACTGGCGCCCTGTGCTCTTCACAGATGAAAGCAGGTTCACACTGAGCACATGAGCACATGTGACAGACGTGACAGAGTCTGGAGACGCCGTGGAGAACGTTCTGCTGCCTGCAACATCCTCCAGCATGACCGGTTTGGCGATGGGTCAGTCATGGTGTGGGGTGGCATTTCTTTGTGGGGCCGCACAGCCCTCCATGTGCTCGCCAGAGGTAGCCTGACTGCCAATAGGTACCGAGATGAGATCCTCAGACCCCTTGTGAGACCATATGCTGACACATGCACATTTGTGGCCTGCTGGAGGTCATTTTGCAGGGCTCTGGCAGTGCACCTCCTTGCACAAAGGCGGAGGTAGCGGTCCTGCTGCTGGGTTGTTGCCCTCCTACGGCCTCCTCCACGTCTCCTGATGTACTGGCCTGTCTCCTGGTAGCGCCTCCATGCTCTGGACACTACGCTGACAGACACAGCAAACCTTTTTGCCACAGCTCGCATTGATGTGCCATCCTGGATGAACTGCACTACCTGAGCCACTTGTGTGGGTTGTAGACTCCGTCTCATGCTACCACTAGAGTGAGAGCACCGCCAGCATTCAAAAGTGACCAAAACATCAGCCAGGAAGCATAGGAACTGCGAAGTGGTCTGTGGTCACCACCTGCAGAATCACTCCTTTTTTGGGGGTGTCTTGCTAATTGCCTATAATTTCCACCTTTTGTCTATTCCATTTGCACAACAGCATGTGAAATTTATTGTCAATCAGTGTTGCTTCCTAAGTGGACAGTTTGATTTCACAGAAGTGTGATTGACTTGGAGTTACATTGTGTTGTTTAAGTGTTCCCTTTATTTTTTTGAGCAGTGTATATATATATATTTGTGTGTATGTTGTATCTGTCTACTTGTGTATAGCGGTAGCTACAGGCACTGAACCACCCAAGGGAAAGGGTCCCTCCCCCCATCAGAACCATGAACTCACTGAACCGGACCTGACAAAGAGAGAGAGAAAAGTGAAAGGGGGGGGGGGGGGGGGGGGGAGATAGGAAGAGAGCAGAGCAGAGAATCGTGGAATGCAGCTGGTCTAAAGACCATTTGAAAAGAAAACCTGAAAAGTTCAACAGACACTTGATCAGAGTCCAACATTCATTGTTACACCTATTTTTGACTTCTAATTCTAAAACACTTGACCTTTTCTCAACAATTGACGTTAAACTTGTTTTATATATAAATACTAGGTATTGGCTAATTTGTGCATGTTATGAGCAGTTTTGCCTATTTGAAGTTAAGAACTCAACATTTTAGTGTTGCACGTAGCTCCAATAACCACAGCATACAAGGCCTTATGTCATGCAGAATATGTACGTGTTGCCAAAATAGATCAAGCAATAAATCTGGGCACTAAATTGTATTATCCTTGGATGACGTCCTTGGATGAAGGAATGCGAATTCAGCATCTCATTGAGAGGAAACGTGTGTGTTCATCTGTGTGTGTGTGTATTGTCTCTGGTGTGTGTGTGTGTCTGTGTAACGAAGCACAGACTCTGAGATGGTGTTAGCCCATGAATGGAGGATTGTGTCTGGGCATTCAGGGCTCCTGCGACTGTAGAGGCTGGTACAGCAAGAGACGGAGAGGAACTTTTTTTATATATTTTTTTTTCTCCCTTCCCTCGTTCTGTTAAAGCTTTGCACAAGATGCGGTTTTATCAAAACCTCCGACCATGGAGCATCAGCATCAGAACTTAAGCGCGTCTTGAAGGAATAAGGATAGTATCATTTTGGTTTTGCCTACCGAGTGAGGTATGTTGTGGTTTTGGAGGGCTTTAGTGAAATTTTGCATTCGATCTCGTTAAGTAGTTTGTAAATCGGCGTAAGATTTGTATTCATGTGTGGTTTTAATTGGTTCAGTTATGCAATAGTGTATACATAGTTTGTGTTGTTTCATTCCCTTGTTGTGCAGTGACTGAAAACTGATGTTTTCTGCTCTGAGAGAAATAGTTTTTCACACAATTGCTTTCTTTGGACCCTATGGTATATAAAGGAACATGTTTGTTTTCCTCAGAAACAGTATCCTATAGAGTAGGCCATATTTCATATTTATAGCTTTGATAGTACTTTGTCTTTGGTTTCTAATCCAGTACATCTTGCTCCTGAAATGGTCAACGTCCTGCTCTGTCCTGTCAGACTAACACACCAGGAACTCCACTTAAATACAATTAACTCCAAAGACCTCTGCTTAAATATAAATCGGTTTATAGCCCACCCAATTTTACCTACCTCACCCCCCATACTGCTTTTATTTATTTACTTTTCTGCTCTTTTGCACACCAGTATCTCTACTTGCACATGATCATCTGATGATTTATCACTCCAGTGTTAATCTGCTAAATTGTAATTATTCGATTTATTGCCTACCTCCTCATGCCTTTTGCACACATTGTATATAGATTTTCTTTTTTTTCTACCATGTTATTGACTTGTTTATTGTTTACTCCATGTGTAACTCTGTGTTGTTGTCTGTTCACACTGCTATGCTTTATCTTGGCCAGGTCGCAGTTGCAAATGAGAACTTGTTCTCAACTAGCCTACCTGGTTAAATAAAGGTGGGGGGGGGGAAAAAAGGGGGAAAAAATTGCAATGGTTTTAGAATCACTTTCAAGTGTAATTTTAATCGTCTCTTTTGAAACCTAATTTACACTGTGATTAGCGTGACACACCAAATATCATAAGCTGTCTTAAAAATATGACTAATATATAGTCATGTCGCTTCTGCAATGTTATGATGTAAAAACAGGAGTAGATGGTAGTTGCACCTAGACCCCCCCTCCCCCCTTATGGTTACGGTTAGGATTGGGGGATTAGGTTAGGATTTAGAGCTGATCCTAGATCAGTGCTTAAAGACACTTCTCACTCTACGTATAAAATCTTGAAATTATTAGGCGATCTATCCCGTAACATTCAATCGGGCCTTACTTTCCAGGTACCTTCAGGAGGTGGGCTACACGGACACCATCTTGGATGTGAAGTCCCAGAGGGTCAGGGCGCTGCTGGGCCTGGCTGGAGACTCTGGAGAGAGGCCGTCGGTCAGGAAACCGGAACCCATGGTCAACGGCACCGAGCCATCTTTTCAGAAGGACAGCGGCATGATCAGGTGAGCTACCGCTAACTGCTAAGAACTATTGCTGCTGTTATGGTTATTGCTGTGCTAAATGCTGTTGTTGTGGTTGGCGCTAAAGCTATTGCTATGGTTAAGGCTAAATCCTATTGTTATTGCTATCATTAATGCTGTTGCTAATGCTGCTGTTGTAGCTAATGCTGCTGCTGTAGCTAATCCTATTGTTGTAGCTAATGCTATTGTTGTAGCTAATGCTATTGTTGTAGCTAATGCTATTGTTGTAGCTAATGCTATTGCTGTAGCTATTGCTAATGCTATTGAATATTGCCATCGCTAATGCTATTGTCGTAGCCATTGCTAATGCTATCACTAATGGATAACTAGCATTCGTCAAGGAAGTCCAGTGACAAACAGTGTAGGGTTGCATGTGTAGGAGCCCTGCATTGTTTTTGTGTTGTCACTAACATCTGTCTCGTTTTCGCTCTCTTCTGTCCGTCAGTAAACCTGACATGTCTGACTCGGCCACTGTCCTTGAGGCCTTCAAGTTCATAGAAAGTGCCGCCGCCGAGTTTAGCGACGAGGAGGACGATGAAGACAGCGACGGGAGGGACAAGACCATTATGAACTTGGCCACTGTAAGCAAGGACACACACACACATTCATGATCTGACTTGGGTTTCTTCATGGCGCAATAGCTACAACAATAGAGTAACAGCAGTAACAGATTGAATTAGCGACAGGCAGCAATAACACTGAAGGAGAACCAGTACCAGTCACAAGCCATGTTACCGAATTCCTCATACTTCATTCTAGGGTGGTGATAAGTGAATAACTTAATTTTATGTTACAAAATACATTTTACCAAGAGAAATATGATTATTCATGTTCTGTATCATTCAGTGGGGTCTTTCTCTAACATATCATTAACATTATATCTAAAAAGTCCGATTTTGTAACCGAGTGCATCCGATAATAAGCACCAATCGGTGTTGACATAGTGATGCAGGTTTCTCGTAACTTTTGAGGATTTTACATTGTGTGGTCGTCGTCTCCAAAGTTGTTTCCGTGGGTCACAAAAAGCGAAATTAGCATGACACGAGCTGAATTAAATGTAAAAAGGCTTTTAACATAGAACGCTTGGTATACGCTCAGTGCTCTGTTGACATTTCAGAGAAGTTTGTTTTTGTGAGAAATCTTTGAAAAAGAACAGCAGTTTTTAATTAATATGAAAAGTGTATAATACAATATGAAAATACTACATGTCATGTCTCAAAATCGATATCCATCTTACCTATATATTGTTTTATATCCTGTGGATTCAAGAAGAAAGATGACGAGTTCAACGGGAAAGTGAGCCTGTCAGGTAGCCGATAGCCTTCATTCTTGCACAGAATCCAGCCTAGTTTACGCAATGCAATTTTCCCTATTTATTAATTATTTTTTTTACCACGTTTTTGATTGGACCACCCTACTCATTCAGACCTACAGTTTAACACTCAACTCATTCAGTCACTCAGACCCCCTCTCTGTCTCTTCAACCCTCTGTCTTCCACAGATGGTGAGGAAGAAGACGTCTTCGTCCCCCTCCTCATCCTCGGACATGAGTGACGACCCGGACACAGAGGAGGCCCTGAAGGGCTTTGACTTCCTGGCCAGCCCAGATGAGATGGAAGGATCGCCCGATGTCCGGAGTGTCGAAGACAGCGGTGACTGGGGTGAGGGAGGGAGTGGAGTTGGTTGGTTGATGAACACTCAAACTAGAATAGTAAAAGTTTACATGTGGACCAAAGTGGGTCTACTAGTAGGCCTAGTCAACAGTGAAGGGGACATTTTGACCGCGGATCATAATTGGGACAGTGGCCAAGTAAGTGGGTACAGTCATGTATTCTCAAGACACTAGAGCATAAAAGGGACAGGAGGGCCATAGACAGAGGACAGTAGACCAAAGGGAGGACCAGTGGGCCACAGTAGCGCCACAGAACAGTCCCCACTGAGGGGACCAACCCTTTCCTCAGTCGCCCACTCACACAGAATCCTGTATTCTCTAACCTAGTCTTCACACAAAGACACAGCTGGCCACCTGCCTACTGTAGCTCCCTTATCCCCTTCAGCTAACAGAGAACCCCCTTCACTCCCGTCACCTAGCAACGCCGTGTGTTTATCTCGACTCAATGACAAATGGCATTCCCACGCAATCCGTGAGTCAGCGTGTCACAGGTCAGGCAGCAGTCAGTTGTCAGCCAATGAGGAAGGATGCTGTGGCGTCACTGGTTGTGTGACAGAGGAAGCCAGAGGGATCCAGTTGAAGACAGCCTATGTTCAAAGTAAATACTAAGTAGTATGCTAGTGTAGACATTAGAACACAGCAAATGACAAATTGTCTATGATGCATTGACAATCCAGTTATTTTTATAAATACTTTAATTCAATAGTAGTTCATATAAATAATGGTGACTATTAAAAAAAAAGACAAATCTTGTATTATTGGGATAATTAGGTCAACTTGCGTGGGAAACTGAGTTGTTCGCATTTCTTTGTTAACAATAATTGAAGACGCCATGAGCTGAACACACAGCAAAGGAAGGATAGATAGATGGATGGATGGTATTAAAGGTCCAGCGGCAGCGAGGCGCTTCGCTGATCAGTTATGAAACGGAGTTGTCATCAGCAGCTCCTCTTGATCCCACACTGCTGCTACAGACCAATAATGTATACCAAATGGCACCCTATTCCCTATATAGTGCACTATTTTTTAGACCTGAGCCCTATGGACCCTGGTCAAAAGTAGTGCACTATATAGGGAATAGGGTGCCATTTTGGATAGAACCAGAGACATCTGTCGCTGAGGGCTGCAATGGGGAAAGAATATCTGTTCTGTTTACCATATATTGTATGATCATGCCTGCATCTGAAATTAGAAATATGAATATGCTAATAGGTATAGATACAGATAACTCCCCCACATTATTAGACTTTTTTGTTGTTGAAATTCATTATTTTATTTTTTTGTTCTTTAGCCAGCTTACACTATAAAACCTACATGGTTGCTGCTTTTGACATATAGAACATTTCAAAACATGACAGAGTTATTGAATGGCATTGCATTTTGGGGGGTATTGAATGTTATTTGCATGATCTTAACATTAGCATGTCGTTGGTATGCTGTTTGCTGCTATTGATGTTGCGGCACAGAACAAAGCCTCGCAGAGACTGAGTGAGGCATGGCTGCTGTTCCACCATATGCTTTGTTGTCACCTAATTTGGCAGGACACAGCTTTCTTTGACATTTAATATTTTTGAATACATTAACGCAAACATTTTCAGGATTGCTGCCAGCCATCAAATGAAACAGTTGATGTCAGCTGTATTTTTTTGGGGTCGGAAGCCAATCTGGCTTTTTACAACTTTTTTTACCTCCCAAACCCTTTGTTTAATGGCAATTTTTTGTGTTTTGTACGTTTGTGTTTTTATGTTTCCATGTCGAGTGGTGCAAAAACTGTAACCCTCAGGCATGACTCAATTCTCCCGTTCCATCCCTGTCTGTTGTCGTATGAGAAGAGAATTTGACCGGTTCTCTTCCTGACTGACCCCAATGTGTTGACATCATCAAACCCCCTATAGTTGCTTCGAGAGAGGCCCAAATGCCTGTAGAAAACATGAACTTGGGGCTCTCGGTGGGAGAAAAAAAGTGTATCAGGAAGAATTTCCATCACACACTTTTTTTTTTACATACTGCAGCAAATGGCGATAATGCAACATACTGTATATTGCGGGTCTCAAACCAAGATCTCCCAGCCCGTAGGCAAACTCGCTAACCACTGGTCCGATAGCACACTTGGAGGGGGGGATCTTAGGCAAGTGTCTCTGCAATACATTTTACAGGCTATATATATTAGGATTAAAGAAGCCATCTTCACTTGAACCACCTTTAATTTCATTACACTTTGGATTTGAGTTTCGTTTGGTCTGGTTCAGATGAAAGTTCTGGACACTGACCGGCTTCTCGGTTTCTGTCCCCCCCCCCTTACCCCCAACCCCTTCCCTCGGGTGTAGAGAAGGAAGAGCAGTGCCCCATGCCTGAGGCCTGGGACGTGGACCAGGGCCTCATAGCCCAACTCAAGGAGCAGTACAGGAAGGAGCGCAAGGGCAAAAAGGGGGTGAAGAGTAAGTCTATCAGGCCTCCCCTTCTCTTTCTTTCTCTCCATTGCGTTCTATCTTTCATTCTTTCTCCTTGTTCTGGCGATAAGAGCTTCTCTCTCCTCTCTCTCTCAGGTTGAGGTGAACTATGTCATGCAAAAATTATATTTAACGGACACGTTACGCACGTTAGACACTCTCTTCCTCCCATCGCTTCGTTTTGGCGCTCCTTTTCGGCCATCTAGTACCCCTTCTCCATGTTTGTCTTTGCTTCTGTGTGTGGCTCTGTGTGTACATGTGTGTGTGTTAACATTTCAATGGGATTGCAATACACTGCCTCCCCTCACAGTGATCAGACCCGTGCAGGACAATTTGATCACTATTGTAAGTGGTCGATCACTATAACCACATTCAGTGTAAGAAAAGTGCACTGTACTGCATTCCTAACCCACTCACTGTATCGACATTACTCATTGCTGTTTTAAGTTGCACCCATAGAAATAGAATTATTAAAAAGGGCATAGCCCATCAGACCACAGCGATTTGACTGCACCCTCGTGGGTACACTCCGTATGGGTGACATGGCTCACCCATTTTGGCCTCATTGTCTTGGAATGGGCGCGCCCCTTCGAGTAATTCTATGTCTATGGTTGCACCATCCTACTTTTGAGACATTCCATCCCCGCTTCGTCATGTTTGTACCTGTCTTTATTATGTCATAGGTTATCAGCTGCACCTGTGTCTTTGTGTGTGTGCTGGTTCCTTTTTTATTTCTCTGTATTTTTCAACCATTCCAACTTCTTCTTCTTTTCTGTGAAAGTATGTCAGTATCAGTGACTTAACTCTCCTTTCCTCCCAACTTAAATTGCTTTCATTTTTCTATGAGTTATTTCTATGTTCTAGCTACGAAGTCCTCCTTCACCAAGCATCAGCCATGGACCTGCTGTTCAATCTGCTTTTAACTTCAGATCAGATTTGAGCGCTGATCTGGAGATTGTCTGGCTGGATATCTGCCTTCCCAAAACCAAGCCGATTTTGTCGGGGGTGTGTTATAGGCCGCCCAAGCAGAATGCATTCTATGAAGGTCTTGAAATTGTGTTGTCAAACTGTAATGATTCCCTGTTGATGGAAATCATTTTGTTAGGGGATTTCAATACTGATGTCTGCAAAAAGAATAGCCCAACCTATTTATGCACTTTTGTAGATCACTTGCTCTGACCCAAATGATAAAAGATCCCACCAGGATATGTGAAACAGTGCAAAGTATGATTGACTTAATATTGGTGTCTGATATATCTAAAATATCACAGAGTGGAGTAATAGTATATGGAATCAATGATCATGTTATTACATTTTGCACAAGGAGGATTTTTAAAGATATATATTTAAGTGTCACAAAACCGTTAGAATCAGAGGTCTCAAAAAATACTGTGTTGAAAAGTTTAGGAAGGAAGTGGGTAAAATTGACTGGTCACCTGTGCTAGATAGTGCCTGGGAAGTCTTTAAATGTAGATTCCTTGATGTGGTGAATGTGATGGCTCCCATTAGACGGGTCAGGGTAAAGCAGAGATCTAGCCCTTGGTTTAATCATGAGATTCTACAATCTATCCAAGCAAGGAATAAGGCCTTTAAAAAAAAATAAGAACTCTCAAGAGCAGCATGATTTTGTCCTGTATAAACATCACAGAAATGAAGTACAGAGCCGGATGGATGAAGCTAAGAGGGGTTACTTTGCTGAGAAAATAATTGAGAACAAAATTGACCCTAAAAAGCTTTGGAAATAATTTAAGGAACTAGGCTATAGTAGTACTACCATAAACAAACTAAACAATATTGGACTGAACATCAGGGGGGAGATGGTATATGAATAAGCAGAGGTTGCCAATGAATTCAACTCTTTTTATTTTTACTTCTGCAAGCTGCTTAGCAAGCTGTCACCAGTTCTGGTTTGTATGGAAGCAACCAAGTCCAGAAGTATTATGTAGAGTTAGGGGTTCAGCCAAACTCTTTTTCTTTTGCTAAGGTAGCAACAGCCAACATAGTCAGTATGCTGGCAGAGCTTAAATGCTCCAAAGCCACAGGCCTGGATAATATTCCTGCAAGGTTTCTTATAGATTCTGCTGAGCAAATTGGCCCTTGTATTACGTATATCGTTAATCTCTCTGTTGAACACGGTACCTTTCCCAGGGACATGAAACAAGCTAAAGTTATACCTCTGTAGAAGAAGGGGATAAAGTCTGACCCTGGGAATTATAGGCCTGTATCTATCCTCTGTGTAACATCAAAGATCCTGGAGAGAGTTGTACATGAGCAAATGTATGAATATGTTAACAAACAGGGTCTAATGTATGATTTTCAGTCGGGTTTTAGAAAAAAATACTCCACTAATTCATGTCTACTTTACTTGACTGACTTCATCAGGAAAGCGATTGATGAGGGATATCTCTGTGGAATGGTACTGCTTGACCTACAGAAGGCCTTTGATACAGTTAACCACTGTCTCCTAATCTCCAAACTGGAAGCACTGGGGTTAAGCAGTATCCCTCTAGGCTGGGTTAAGTCCTATTTATCAGGAAGGGAGCAAGCAGTAGAGGATAATGGTTCACTGACTCATGCAAGTTGTGGCGTTCCGCAGGGGAGCGTGCTTGGGCCTCTGCTGTTTTTATTGTATATTAACAATATGAAAGATGCTTGTTCTTGCCGTATTTTTCTTTATGCGGATGACTGGTGTCTCACAAAAGTAGAGCATACTTAGCACAGAGCTTACTAACATTAGCAAATGGCTTGGAGATAATAAGCTATCTCTGCACTTAGGGAAAACTGAAGCAATTATTTTTTGATCCAGACCTAAATTGAGTAGGTCCTCTGAAATCCTCTGAAAGTGTGGAATTAGGGGGTGAGGTGCTGACTACTAAAACCTCTGTTAGCTACTTGGGATGTATCCTTGATGGAAGCTTGGGAGGTGTGAGCATGGCCAATAAAGTGCTAGGGAAGGTTAATGCCAAGACTACGTTTTTGGCTAGAAAGTCCAAGCTGCTTGATAAGGACTCCATGAAAGTGCTAGCTACTGCCCTCATTCAATGCCATTTTGACTATGCTAGTACTTCCTGGTTTGGGGGCTTATCTAAACTTATGAAGGGGAAGCTCCAGATAGCCCAGAATAAGCTGATCACGGTAGTATTGAAGGTGAGTCCACATACTCACATAGGCGGGAGCTGCTTTCAGGAACTAAACTGGCTGCCTATTAAGGCTAGGGTGTCCCAGATTAGACTAGGTTTGGTTTACAGGAGTATTTATGGTCCTGCGCCCAGATATCTAAGTGAGTTTTTACTTTCCTCATGTTAGGGATGCACATAATCACAGCACCAGATCAGGTGTTGCTGATGTGTGTTTATACAGGTTCAGGAGTAATGCTGGGAAAGGTACTTTCTTGTATACTGGAGCCTCAGAATGGAATGAGTTGCCTCTGCCCATAAAAACAACGTCCTCTCTGGGCAGCTTTAAAAATAAAGTAAAAATATGTTTGATATCTTCTGTGCCCATATGAATAACCCCTATGATGTAACTGGAATGATGAGATAGATGTTCTTCTCCGTTTTTGTTTTATTATTTCACTGCCATACTGTGTTCGATCTTGTCTATCCATCTTGTCTCGAGGACCACAATGGAAACCATTTTTTTAAATGGTTGAATTAATAAACTAAACTAAACTTCAATCTTATAAAGTTTCTCAGTTTCTTCCTGATCCTCTCTGTACACTACTACTTCTCCTCTTCCTCCCTCTCCTTTCCTTCTTTGTCTCTACTCTTCCATGATCCTCTTCTCCTCTTCCTCCCTCTCCTTTCCTTCTTTGTCTCTACTCCTCCATGATCCTCTTCTCCTCTTCCTCCTCCTCCTCATCCCAGGGCCTAATCGGTCCAAACTGCAGGATATGCTGGCCAACCTGCGAGACGCCGAGGATCTCCCCTCCATGCAGCCCCCCGTGACACCGCCATCCCGGCCCAGTGTCCCCAGGCTCAACGAGCACGAAGTGGGCCACCCCGAAGAAGGTAAGACGAGAGCTTAATTGTCCCCAAAGGGTTTGAATTTACAGAATGCACAGTTTTCAAATATATATAATTGACTGTAAATAATTGAATTTACAAATTGACACAACAATATCTAATAGGCCCAAATACCAATGATGGTTACGTTTCAGTAGAAGTCGTTTAGTGTTTTGACTCCCTTTTGTCCGTCTGTAAATGTTTCCCTACTTACTTGTCTGGTATATTTGCCTGTCTAATTTGTTTGTCTGGCTCTGTCCCTCTGCCTGGTGTGTCTGTCCATCTGTCCGTCTATCTCACTGTCCATACATCCATCCCAGTGGAGGCCATGACGTTTCCGCCCACGTCAGGGAAGTCGTTCATCATGGGGCCGGACGAGGCGGCGGAGAGCGAGCTAGGCCTGGGCGAGCTGGCCGGCCTCACTGTGGCCAACGAGGCGGACAGCCTGGCCTACGACGTAAGCACCTCTGGGGGGGATTATGGGGAGGTTGAGGGGTGGAATGGGGGAGAGTGAGCTGAGGCTGGGCAAGCTGGCGGACCTTACTGTGACCAACGAGGCAGACAGCCTGGCCTACGACATGATTACCTACCTCTGCGGGGAACGGAGGATAAGGAAGGAAGGGAGGGTAAGGGGGGCGAGCTGGCAGCATGACCGTGGCCAACAAAGCCGACAGCCTGGTCTACCATGTGTGGCGTCAGTCCTTCCTTACACGGGCCACCAACCACTGCCAGATGCAATGGCAAGACAGCTAGTAATGAATGAAAACTTTTATTATTATAAAAACAACACACATTTTTGCCCCGAAGGGAATTTTATTTACATATCATGACCACAGCAATCATAAAAAATTAAGTAAAATGGACATAGCAATCAACAACATTCAGCTAATCACATCAAAGGGCACCACCATCAAACAGTGGGCAGCAGCATTCACATATGACATTTTCTGCTGTATGTGTGTGTATGTATGTATGTATGTATGTATATATATATAGCTATATATATCTATAGCTATATATATATCTATAGCAAGGTATATGTATGTGTGTGTGTGTGTGTCAATAAGAGCGAAAGTCAAACACACACACACATATATACACATAGCTATATATACATTACCTAAAATCTGTAAATATATATACACTGCTCAAAAAAATAAAGGGAACACTAAAATAACACATCCTAGATCTGAATGAATGAACTATTCTTATTAAATACTTTTTTCTTTACATAGTTGAATGTGCTGACAACAAAATCACACAAAAATGATCAATGGAAATCAAATTTATCAACCCATGGAGTTCTGGATTTGGAGTCACACTCAAAATTAAATTGGAAAACCACACTACAGGCTGATCCAACTTTGATGTAATGTCCTTAAAACAAGTCAAAAATGAGGCTCAGTAGTGTGTGTGGCCTCCACGTGCCTGTATGACCTCCCTACAATGCCTGGGCATGCTCCTGATGAGGTGGCGGATGGTCTCCTGAGGGATCTCCTCCCAGACCTGGACTAAAGCATCCGCCAACTCCTGGACAGTCTGTGGTGTGGCGTTGGTGGATGGAGCGAGACATGATGTCCCAGATGTGCTCAATTGGATTCAGGTCTGGGGAACGGGCGGGCCAGTCCATAGCATCAATGCCTTCCTCTTGCAGGAACTGCTGACACACTCCAGCCACATGAGGTCTAGCATTGTCTTGCATTAGGAGGAACCCAGGGCCAACCGCACCAGCATATGGTCTCACAAGGGGTCTGAGGATCTCATCTCAGTACCTAAAGGCAGTCAGGCTACCTCTGGCGAGCACATGGAGGGCTGTGCGTCCCCCCAAAGAAATACCACCCCTTACACCATGACTGACCCACCGCCAAACCGGTCATGCTGGAGGATGTTGCAGGCAGCAGAACGTTCTCCACGGCGTCTCCAGACTCTGTCACGTCTGTCACATGTGTGTGTGAACCTGCTTTCATCTGTGAAGAGCACAGGGCGCCAGTGGCGAATTTGCCAATCTTGGTGTTCTCTGGCAAATGCCAAACGTCCTGCACGGTGTTGGGCTGTAAGCACAACCCCCACCTGTGGACGTCGGGCCCTCATACCACCCTCATGAAGTCTGTTTCTGACCGTTTGAGCAGACACATGCACATTTGTGGCCTGCTGGAGGTCATTTTGCAGGGCTCTGGCAGTGCTCCTCCTGCTCCTCCTTGCACAAAGACGGAGGTAGCGGTCCTGCTGCTGGGTTGTTGCCCTCCTACGGCCTCCTCCACGTCTCCTGATGTACTGGCCTGTCTCCTGGTAGCGCCTCCATGCTCTGGACACTACGCTGACAGACACAGCAAACCTTCTTGCCACAGCTCGCATTGATGTGCCATCCTGGATGAGCTGCACTACCTGAGCCACTTGTGTGGGTTGTAGACTCCGTCTCATGCTACCACTAGAGTGAAAGCACCGCCAGCATTCAAAAGTGACCAAAACATCAGCCAGGAAGCATAGGAACTGAGAAGTGGTCTGTGGTCACCACCTGCAGAACCACTCCTTTATTGGGGGTGTCTTGCTAATTGCCTATAATTTCCACCTTTTGTCTATTCCATTTGCACAACAGCATGTGAAATTTATTGTCAATCAGTGTTGCTTCCTAAGTGGACAGTTTGATTTCACAGAAGTGTGATTGACTTGGAGTTACATTGTGTTGTTTAAGTGTTCCCTTTATTTTTTTGAGCAGTGTATATATATAGCTATGTATCTACATGACCTTAAACCTGTGGAGCCCCATGGACAACTCTTTCAGCACTTAGATCCCTCGGAGCAGCAAACGTCTACTGCTTTACATTGCCGTATAGCAGAAGATTGATTTAGAAACTTTGAGCTTCCAAACTGGAACACAGAGTAGAAAGGCATATACAGTGCATTCGGAAAGTATTCAGACACCTTGACTTTTTACACATTTTGTTACATTACAGCCTTTTTCTAATATGGATTAAATAACTTGTCCTCATCAATCTACACAGTACCCCATAATGACAAAGCGAAAACAGATTTTTAGACATTTTTGCATCATTTGGCAGGGACTGGGAGACTATTCAGGATCAAGGGAAAGATGAACGGTGCAAAGTACAGAGAGATCCTTGATGAAAACCTTCTCCAGAGTGCTCAGGTTCACCTTCCAACAGGACAACGACCTTAAGCACACAGCCAAGACAATGCAGGAGTGGTTTCGAGACAAGTCTCAATGTCCTTGAGTGGCCCATCTATTGTGTGTAGATTGATGAGGGAATGAAAAAAATAAAACATTTAGAATAAGGTTGTAACGTAACAAAATGTGGAAAAGTCAAGAGGTCTGAATGCACTGTATTTATCTAAAGGTCCAACCTATTTTTCAAAGCCTTAGTCAGTTATTGACAGACAAGACTTTTCTCACAGTGTACACTGTGAGAAAACCCTGGGTTTATTGTATTGTATGTACCCCAGGTGAGCGAGTAGGAGGAGAGAGAAGTTTATGCTGATCTTGGTTCAGTTTAGCATTTCCCCTGGTCATGATAAAGGTTAGGATTGGAAAGAGAAACTGATCCTAGGGAACTTCACCCCGGAGCGCCGGAATATGCGTAAGAATTGGGATCAAGCTGATTGGTAGTGTAGGTTTATGAGCAGAATAAATTCTCCTACTTTATTAACTCTGTGCTTCTGTACATAGGCTTTGAGTGTAACTGCAAACAGAAGCCTTGAAATCAATAGTAATCCACAGAATTGAACCAAGCTTATGTAAGAGGCTGGTCTCCAGCTTTCAAAATGTCAATATTTAAACAGGCTAGTCTGATTAGCATGTGCTTTGACTTTCGCTCTTATTGACACACACACAAACACGCGCCTAGACGCATACACATTAATGCGAACGTGCACACACAGAGACACACACACACACACACACACAGAGGCACATGCGTGCACATACACACACTCCAGATCAATTGAATGCGAAATGAACTCTGCTGTTGTATGGCTGTAGAGACCTAGCATGCAGAATGAGGTTGGGATTGAAGAGACTGAGTGTTATATTGCTCAGTTGGACCCAGTGTGGGAGGACACCATAGTGTTCTAATTATATTTCTATGATGGACACTCATCTCAAAATAGGCATGGATTTGTGTGCATTAGATAACATTAAAGTTTGTATGGTAACTTTCATGCTAAAGATATTGCAACTTTAACAAGCAGGAAATGAAAAGGATATGCAGTGACTATCAACTGTGGTCAAGCACAAGGGGCACATTGCATACATACAGTTGAAGTCGGAAGTTTACATACACTTAGGTTGGAGTCATTAAAACTTGTTTTTCAACCACTCCACAAATTTCTTGTTAACAAACTATAGTTTTGGCAAGTCTGTGAGGACATCTACTTTGTGCATGACACAAGTAATTTTTCCAACAATTGTTTACAGACAGGTTATTTCACTTATAATTCACTGTATCACAATTCCAGTGCGTCAGAAGTTTGCATACGCTAGGTTGACTGTGCCTTTAAACAGCTTGGAAAGTTCCCGAAAATGATCGCTTTAGAATGTTCTGATAGGCTAATTGACATCATTTGAGTCAATTGGAGGTGTACCTGTGGATGTATTTCAAGGCCTACCTTCAAACTCAGTGCCTCTTTGCTTGACATCATGGGAAAATCAAAAGAAATCAGCCAGAAATTGTAGATCTCCACAAGTCTGGTTCATCCTTGGGAGCAATTTCCAAACGCCTGAAGGTACCACGTTCATCTGTACAAACAATATTACGCAAGTATAAACACCATGGGACCACGCAGCCGTCATACCGCTCAGGAAGGAGTTGTTCTGTCTCTCCTAGAGATGAATGTACTTTGGTGCAAAAAATGCAAATCAATCCCAGAACAACAACAAAGGACCTTGTGAAGATGCTGGAGAAAACAGGTACAAAAGTATCTATATCCACAGTAAAACAAGTCCTATATCAACATAACCTGAAAGGCCGCTCAGCAAGGAAGAAGCCACTGCTCCAAAACCGCTATAAAAAAGCCAGACTATGGTTTGCAAATGCACATGGGGACAAAGATCGTACTTTTTGGAGAAATGTCCTCTGGTCCGATGAATAATAAATATAGAACTGTTTGGCTATAATGACCATCGTTATGTTTGGAGGAAAAAGGGGACGGCTTGCAAGCCGAAGAACACCATCCCAATCGTGAAGCACGGGGGTGGCAGCATCATGTTGTTGGGGTGCTTTGCTACAGGAGGGACTGGTACACTTCACAAAATAGATGGCATCATAAAGCAGGGAAATTATGTGGATATATTGAAGCAACATCTCAAGACATCAGTCAGGAAGTTAAAGCTTGGTCGCAAATGGGTCTTCCAAATGGACAATGACCCCAAGCATACTTCCAAAGTTGTGGAAAAATGGCTTAAGAACAACAAAGCCAAGGTATTTGAGTGGCCATCACAAAGCCCTGACCTCAATCCTATAGTAAATTTGTGGGCATAACTAAAAAAGCGTGTGCAAGCAAGGGGGCCTAGAAACCTGACTCAGTTACACCAGCTCTGTTAGGAGGAATGGGCCAAAATTCACCCAACTTTTTGTGGGAAGCTTGAAAGGCAATGCTACCAAATACTAATTGAGTGTATGTAAACTTCTGACTCACTGGAAATGTGATGAAAGAAATAAAAGCTGAAATAAATCATTTTCTCTACTATTATTCTGACATTTCACGTTCTTAAAATGTGGTGATCCTAACTGACCTAAGACGGGGGATGTTTACGAAGATTAAATGTCAGGAATTGTGAAAAACTAAGTTTAAATGTATTTGGCTAAGGTGTATGTAAACTTCCGACTTCAACTGTATTTAGAGGCTTGGTAAAGAGCATAGCACCACTGAACTTGCTTAACAAACAGGAACCAACCTTAAGTCAGGTGTGACTACGTAAGTTACTTTTTGTAAATTGAAATAAATAAGACAAAACTAGTGACTCCTAGCTTGCTATACATTCTGAAACATTGTACAGGACTAAGGCTTGAATCCTAATAATAATAATAATAATAATAATAATATTTTTCAGAACTTCTATATTGCTTGCTTGAAAAAGCTAAAGAAAAACAATCAAATAACAGCCATATGACGTAGTAGGTCTGGACTGCGATTTCCAGCCAGAGTTTTGAGGCTTTCAAGCATCCAACAGAGGAAGCGACAATCAAGAGGGAACCACATGGCTTGAGCAGAGGGAGGAGGTGGTCAGAAGGGGGCCATCTGTCTGCAAATCTCCAACTGACATCAAATACTCTTTGCCATTTTACTCAGGTGACCAACAGTCAGGATGCGCTGCGGAAGACGTGGAACCCCAAGTTCACGCTGCGGAGCCACTTTGACTCCATCCGGGGCCTGGCCTTCCACCCCGTGGAGCCCGTCCTGGTCACTGCCTCCGAGGACCACACCCTCAAACTGTGGAACCTCCAGAAGACCGCCCCCGCCAAGAAGTAAGAGTTCACATAGGCCTACCCTGCTGTCAGTCAAACACCTGGATTGTATTTACTAGACCCCAAACAATTAAAATGTTTGCTTTCATTTAACCAGGTAAGTAATTGAGAGCACATTCTCTTTTACAATAACGACCTGACCAATGTCATGTCTTTGCTATCGTTAAATTGAAGACTTATAGTTTTATCAAAGATTCCTGTAATTAGGGATTACGCTATCACTTGAGTGATAACGTAACTAATTAACTATGAATTCGAGGGCACCAGGGAAAGTTATTAGATTACAAAGTTATCATTTCCCAATATAACCTTTCAGATATTTTCATATCTGATCAATAGTCTTCTGATTAATGATTTATTTATTTTTACCTCACGTTAGTCTCATTTCAAACGTCGTAAATTGTTGATTATCTGCACGAACCCAGTCTTCACTATGAGTCATCCATACATCAATTGTCTTAAATCATTTATTTATTACTAACTAATTAATTCACAGAAATGCATAAACAAACAAACAAACTTAAAATAGTTACATGAAATGATAGGAGAAATATGCCCTAGTGGGCTGAACCGGCATGGCGGCTGTTAGACAAAGGGAAAATGGCGTTCGACTAAGAATTCACTACAGAGTCCATAATTATAACAATTGACATGCTAATCCTTACACATGAACGCTCACTCATTCGGGAACAATTGCAATCAATATATATATATTTACGCTCATTGTGTGTCGTCTTGATCGTTGGAGAGAAGTTCGTTTTTGTTGGAGTTCCTTCTGTCGTAGTTATTGTGGAGAGTTCAGAGTGACATTCGTTATAGAATGGATGTTTCGGCGGTTGTCTTTCTTCGCGTTCAATGATACCGAATTCCTAGCTGCAGACTAGTAGTCAATATCAAAGACTTGTTATTATTGGTATAAGAGTTTTAACCACGTGGTATGGTTAAAGATTCAGCAATTATACTCAACCTTCGTTCTCCTCCTTGGAGGATAAACATGGTCTAAATAGTAATTTCTTAGAGTTGGCTTTTATTCAGATAGCAGAGAGGGGCTGTCCCATGGTCTCTGACCCAACTGGCTCAGGGGCGGGTCCTATGATTTAGTTCAAATACAACAGGGAGTTGTATTTTCCTTCATTAAACAGTTCAAAATCATATTACACAATTATACAAACAGTATCATACTCACTCATTCATTTTATACAACAAACAGATGTAAACCTCATATCTGAGGTTATTATATAAACAGCGGTATGGTATGTAGTCCCACAGTCTCACATGAGTTTCCCACGTGGTGACAAATGGACCGGTTCATAGCTGGACTATCCACCGAGCTTTCATACTTTTGCAGGAATATGAAATATGTTCGTACCTCAAGTTCTGTGAGGTGGAAGAGAATTCCTTTGTCCTGAAAGTTTACCCTCTCTCTTAATACTGTTGGCCATGAGGAGATTCTCAGGAATTTACGACATCTCTCTGTGATCACCGCATGGGTTGTGGTAGGAAAGGGAGAGGCAGGGAGAGGGGGATGGGGTTTGCACTACCCAAGCAGGCGACGTCTTGACACCAAGATAAGAGCGATGCATAGTAATAAAGAAACTCTCGGTGTGCACTAATGAATATGACCCAGTCAAAGACAATTATGCTTTTCAGCAGGTACTTAAGTAGTGCAAGTGGCTAACTGGGTCACTTTCAATGGGGTAAGAGTCATGTGGAATTGTTAATTAAGAGCACTATAGTGAAAAGACAATCGATAGCTAAATTATGCCTTTTTCTTATACATCTCTGATGGCTGTTATGGGACATTGGGTTTTAGTTCGTGTATGCTCGTTGAATATGTACATCGAAGATAATTATGTCCCCTGTCTGTCTTCCTAGGTGTGCTGCCCTAGATGTGGAACCCATCTATACTTTCAGGGCCCATCGGTGAGTAACCCTCCTTATCCACTATAACCCAACCTTTTTAATAACTGGACAGCTGGACTCATACTCTTGTATACATGAATCATTTGTTCTATCAAATGTATTCCATACAAACCATCAAATGTACATATTCACATACTTTGTACCTTTGCATAAGTAAAACACTACTAAAGTGCAATGAGAAAAAAGCAAGTGTTGAATTTTGTAGTAACAGGTATTGCCACTTTCTTCTGTAGGAGTGCGGTCTTGTGTTTTGTCTTCCCCAAAACAAGTTGAAGTTAATAATGAGATGAGTTTTCCTGTCTTCTGTAGGGGTGCGGTGTTGTGTGTGACCATGAGCTCTACAGGGGAGCAGTGCTTCAGTGGGGGGGTGGATGGAACCATTCAGAGCTGGAACACCCCCAACCCCAATATTGACCCCTACGACTCATATGGTATTCCCCCAGTTGCCTTAGCTACACCCCTGATTATTAGTACATCTCTCTTCTTTCTCCTTTTTTCATATTCTCTTCATCTCTTCACTGTTCTCATCACTTTACTCTTTCTCTCGCCACCTCTATTTTCCCTTTTCACTACATCACTCTTCTAACTCTCAATCTGACATTCCTTTCATCCTCCTCTTTCACTGTATTCTCCTCTTTATCCAACTATTTTTTTCCTGTCTCCACATGATCTTTCGTTCTCTACCATTCCCTCTCTCCTTTTCCCCTCCCTCCTTTTAACTCTTCCCACCTCTTAATTCTCCACCTCTCCCTCATAACTCTCCTTCTCTCTCTCTCCTAACTCTCCCTCTCTCTTTCCTGCAATAGAGCCCTCGGTGCTGCGGGGTGCGCTGCTGGGTCACACTGACTCAGTGTGGGGAGTGGTCTACAGCTCGGCCCATCAGCGCCTGCTCTCCTGCTCCGGGGATGGCACGGTGCGCCTGTGGAACGCTGCCAACACCTCCCCTGCACTCGCCATCTTCAACGAGAAAGGAGGTGAGGTGCTGGACACAGATCAGATCGACGAAATGATCCCCCAATAGACTTACATTGGCTGTCCCACACAAACACTGCACTAAGATCAGTTCATAAAACAGATGCCTCACACATTTTTTACGTAATGTTCCACAACGTCTGCTCTAGGATCAGCTTACAAAACACCAAATTCACCCTCTTACATGGACTGTCCCACATAACCACTGCTCTAGGATCAGCTCATAAAATATATTTGTCATTTCAAGCTATACAATGACCTAAATTCTGCCCCATAAAGAGTTACTCCAGGGTTTCCCAAACTAGGGGTTGCGACACCATGTAGGGTCGCCTGATGACGAAGATGGCACCGGAGGGGATGGCTGCCGTTTTATGGGCTCTTAACCAACCGTGCTATTTTTTTAATAATTTTTTTTCACATTGTTTGTAACTTATTTTGTACCTAATGTTGCTGCTGCCGTCTCTTATGACTGGAAAGAGCTTCTGGACATCAGAACAGTGATTACTCACCTTGAACTGGACAAATAATTTTTCTTGAATGAGTCGGACGAGAGGGATTTACTCCAGACACCCGACAAGGCCCTCATCCCCGTCATTCACAGGAAAAGAGACGGAGATATCGCAGAAGGAGATCGGGGTGCCTTGTAAGGATCTGGCGACGAGTAGCTAATCTGCCTTTGCCATTGGTACTATTGGCCGGATAATAAAGAGGACGAACTACAAGCACGTATATCCTACCAACAGGACATTATAAACTGTAATATCTTATGTTTCACCGAGTCGTGGCTGAACGACGACATGAATAACATACAGCTGACGGGTTATACACTGTATCGGCAGGATAGAACAGCAGCCTCTAGTAAGACAAGGGGTGGCGGTCTATGTATATTTGTAAACAACAGCTGGTGCACGATATCAACAGCTGGTGCATGATATCTCAAGGTTTTGCTCGCCTGAGGTAGAGTATCTCATGATAAGCTGTAGACCACACTATCTACCAAGAGAGTTTTCATCAATATTCTTCGTAGCTGTCTATTTACCACCACAAACCGATGCTGGCACTAAGACCGCACTCTATGAGCTGCATACGGCCATAAGCAAACAGGAAAATGTTCATCCAGAAGCGGCGCTCCTAGTGGCCGGGGACTTTAATGCAGGGAAACTTAAATCCATTTTACCTAATTTCTACCAGCATGTTAAATGTGCAACCAGAAGGGGAAAAAACTCTAGACCACCTTTTCTCCACACCAAGAGATGCGTACAAAGCTCTCCCTTGCCCTCCAATTGACAAATCTGACCATAATTCTATCCTTATGATTCATGCTTACAAGCAAAAACTACCAGTGACTCGGTCCGTAAGAAAGTGGTCAGATGAAGCAGATGCTAAGCTACGGGACTTTTTTGCTAGCACAGACTGGAATATGTTCCGGGATTCTTCCGATTGCATTGAGGAGTACACCACATCAGTCACAAGCTTCATCAATCAATGCATAGATGTCGTCGTCCCCACAGTGACTGTACGTACATACCCCAACCAGAAGCCATGGCTTACAGGCAACATTCGCACTGAGCTAAATGGTAGAGCTGCCGCTTTCAAGGAGCGGGACTCTAACCCGGAAACTGATAAGAACTCCCGCTATGCCCTCCGACGAACCATCAAATAGGCAAAGCGTCAATGCAGGACTAAGATTGAATCGTATTACACCGGCTCCGACACTCGTCGGATGTGGCAGGGCTTGCAAACTATCACAGACTACAAACGGAAGCACAGCCGCAAACTGCCCAATGACACGAGCCTACCAGATAAGCTAAATTACTTCTACGCTTGCTTCGAGGAAAGTAACCTTTAAACATGCATGAGAGCATCAGCTGTTCTGGACGACTGTGTGATCACGCACACCGTAGCCGATGTAAGACCTTTAAACAGGTCAACATTCACAAGGCCGCAGGTCCAGACGGATTTCCAGGACTTGTACTCCGAGCATGCGCTGACCAACTGGCAAGTATCTTCACTAACATTTTCAACCTCACCCTGACTGAGTCTGTAAAACCTACATGTTTCAAGCAGACCACCATAGTCCCTGTGCCCAAGAACACTAAGGTAACCTGCCTAAATGACTACCGACCTGTAGCACTCACATCTGTAGCCATGAAGTGCTTTGAAAGGCTGGTCATGCTCACATCAACACCATTATCCCTAGACACACTCCAATTTGCATACCGCCCCAACAGATCCACAGATGATGCAATCTCTATTGCACTCCACACTGCCCTTTCACACCTGGACAAAAGGAACATCTATGTAAGAATGCTATTCATTGACTACAGCTCACCGTTCAACACCATAGTGCACTTAAAGTTCATCACTAAGCTAAGGACCCTGGGACTATACACCTGCCTCTGCAACTAGATCCTGGACTTCCTGACGGGCCGCCCCCAGGTGGTAAGGGTAGGTAACAACACATCCTCCACGCTGATCCTCAACACCTCAGTGGTGCGTGCTCAGTCCCCTCCTGTACTCCCTGTTCAGTCATGACTGCATGGCCAGGCACGACTCCAACACCATCATTTGCCATCATTTGCCGATGATACAACAGTGGTAGGCCTGATCACCGACAACGATGAGACAGCCTATAGGGAGGAGGTCAGAGACCTTTCTACACAGAAGATCATACAACATTATTGCCTGATGGTCTTCTGAACTTCCCAATACCTTTCTGATGCATTTCAGTCACGTCAAACCATAATGTCTTCATATTGAAATACTGTCAAAAATACTGTGACTGATTTGTAATAGACTGTCATAGTCCCAATTTTAAAAAGTAAGCATTGGCCGTTGATTGCATAACTTTTTTTTACATGGTGGGGGTTGCAAAACATTTTTGATATCAATATGGGGTCGTGGGTCAATAAAGTTTGGGAACCTCTGAGTCAATTCAGAACACTACCTGCCCCAAAAAGAGGTCTGACCTAGGACAAACCAGGTCCCTACAGCAAACCCTAACCTCTCCACCTCTACCTTTATCGGATTCAGAGGTAAAACTGATCAAGAATTAGCTCCATAAAGAGTTACTCAATGCAAAAAAAGGTCTGACCTAGGACCAGGTCACCACAAGCAAATCCTGCCCCATACAGCAGAACCACTGCTCTAGGATTAGCTCATAACCTTTTCAACTCTGTCGGTTTCAGAGCTGGGTGTCCCCACGTCAGTGGACCTGGTGTGCAGTGAGCCGGCCCACATGGTGACGTCGTTCAGCACGGGGGAGATCGGACTCTTCAACATGGAGACGCGGCAGCTGATCCTCAAGCTGGACCAGACTGGAGAGCCCGGTAAGTTCCGCTGCCATTTCTACACAGTGACTATATAGACTTGTAACTCGAAAGAGAGTATTTGCGTGCAGTATACGCTCACTACCTATTTTCTTGCGCTCTCCCTGTTAACTCCCTTTACCCCTCTTGTCACAACATAAATGTTTTATGTTTATGCATTAAAAGTCATACTCTTATTTTGTTGGTGTACTCGCTTCAGAAAGTATCCTTAGCATATTTCTTTGTTTTATTAGCAACAGGGCAGAGCAGCTGGTATATCAGCACAGTCTGCAATATAACCCTAGTACCCACCAATTATATTATAGCTCTGTGGATGTTCAACTCCCTACTTTTGAATAATTTTGTCTTGAGTTATAACTCCCATTTATCCTGTTGTTCTGACAAATGACTACATGTAAATGAGAAAGGCTAATCGGCAATGTTCAGTTGAATTTCCTGTCTTTTCACGTCCACCCCGAACACACAGAAGCCCCGTGCAAGATCAACAAGGTGCTGAGTCACCCCACTCTGCCCATCACCATCACGGCCCAGGAGGACCGACACATCCAGTTCTTCGACAACAACACGGGTGAGATAGACAGCGGCCAGTTTGAACCAACATTCCAGCTAGAATGAAAATAAAATCTACACATAGTAAGACAAACACATTTTGTCACAGTATAAAGTGTACTTATAACAGTTGGTATAAATACAACATTGAGGACATTGATTTTGTACTCATTCTGGGATCCTATTACAGGGAAATGTATTCACTCCATGGTAGCCCACCTGGACGCAGTCACCAGTTTAGCTGTGGATCCCAATGGCTTGTACCTGATGTCTGGCAGTAAGTATTTATCTGGAAACAGAGAAGTACTAGTGTTTTGTTGGTTAGCGTTTCATGTAATTACAGCAATATCGTTACTTGCATAACTGGAGATACAAACTGACAGTGTTGCAAATATGATATCTGAGCACAGAAACAGAAGCCCCCTTGGATCTTTCTTGTGGCAACTTTCACTAAAAGGCAGTTGTATAATTGTAACATCTCTCCATCTTTCTCTCTGTCTCACTCTACCTCCCTATTTCTTTATACTTGTGTTCCTATTTCTTTCTTTTTATTCTCGCCATCCTCTGCCATGTTAGGCCACGACTGCTCCATCCGCCTGTGGAACATGGAGAGCAAGACGTGCATCCAGGAGTTCACAGCGCACCGCAAGAAGTCGGACGAGGCCATCCACGACGTGGCGTTCCACCCCACCAAGTGCTACATCGGCAGCGCCGGGGCCGACGCGCTCGCCAAGGTCTTCGTATGACTGCAAATCCCAATGGCTAACAGCTGCGTCCGGCTCGAAGGACCATAAAAAAGGGGATTAGGTGTGGTGTAACTGAAGGGAGAGATGGGAGTTGGAGCCCAACTCAAAGGCAGTGTGGAAGGAAATGTAGTGAGGTGAATGGCTAACTAGCCACTGGTGTCTGAGTCTCAACTAGTGGCAGTCGAGAGTGATGGTTAGACACCTGATGGTTTGAAGGCTGAAAGGGGTGAATGTGAGAGAGTTTTGAGAGAAGGCGGCTACTATCCTTCCACCGTATACTTCCTGTCCTACACACACACTCCCCAGCTAACCCGGGCGGGCCTGGGTGCTACAGCCAAACCAGGAGGAGACCAGTGGTCAAACATCACAAAGACCAAGCGGATATCCAGGAAATTCTCAAGACCTGTACTCTCATTTAGAAACATTGCATTTGTTTCCTAACTAACAGAAACACAAGAATCGTATTCCGCACACCCCCACACCGCCACCCCTAAGACTGCCTGTGTGTTCAATGTCGTCATTTTCAAAGATTTCATGAAAATGTGCCTTTTTCGTCAGTCTTGCAAACAACGTTATTTTACAGTTTGTGTGCAACGTAGGAGATTTTACAGTTTGTGTGCAATGTAGGAGTGGGCAGGGCGTTCAACAACAAGTTATAATTTATTGTCCAACAGCACTGGACATTGTCTATTCCATTTGATCCATAAAACTACTTTTGAAAATAATTATTTTCATCGGATGTACACAGTATATGTATGGCTAGTGGTCAATGTCACAGTACTGTTTCAATTATTGAACGAGGGAGTTGGGATCCACAATGCCCTCCAATCCACTGAAATATACAGTAGCGTGCAGAACTGGAGTCCCCCTAAAAAAGAAAAATTGTAAAGAAGTTTAAAGTAACCTGAAAGTCAGTTTTAAGTTGAAGTAAAGGCCAAGAGGCTGCATTTCCTTGATGTGTGATTTATTATAGCCTTTTTTATATGTCAATGTGGTTTTGTATGTAATCACAACAAATTGGAAATGACTCCATTAATTCATCTCTTAAACAAGTAAAAAATGTTTTTAAGTAGTGCTTATTGTCCACACACTTGTTTTTGCTTGAAAAGCCAACTCCATGAAAATAATTGAATTGTTTAATGAAACTTTGCTAACAGAATTCCTACATATTAGCCCATATGAATCTGTCTCCTAAGTGAGAAGCTGTCCTTGTATTCCAGCTTGCTTTGCTTCACTGTTGAATCAGTGTCCAAATCTAAATTGCCTGTGCACAGCCAAAACACTGACTTAGCCAGGCCACATCCTTTCTTCAACTTAATTTAGTTTCCAATTAAATTGTAAATGTTTTTATGCTTCAGTTCTCCTAGGTACAAGGAGTGCCTATTTGGTGTTTGGATGTTCCATTCTTTACATAAATCGGACAGCAACATTGTAATATACTGTAGCAACATAAGTAGAAGCATTAACTCTTAACAAGATCTGTCCTGTGACAATTTGCTAGCAGTAGATCAATTACTCAAACTTTGTTTCACAATTTAACAGAATTGATTGATCAATGTTGTGCTTTGACCTAATTTGAATACATGCTGCTTTATCATGCATTTATAGTTGAACAACCAGACAAACTGCACTGAAAATGGTTTGCAGTGAAACAATTTATTCATTTGATTGTTTTTTCATTTGAGCTGTGTATTTATTTATGCCTCTGTGTCATTTAAGCCAAAAGAATCAACCAATTATTGTCTTACAATGACAAGATGCTTCACAGAGCCTGCAGATGTGAAGTTTCCTGCGACTGCTAAATTGGCTCTTTCAGCTTATAATGCTAAGTTAGCTCTTTTGCTAATGCTAAATTAATTGCTAATGCCAAGTTAGCTATGACTGCTAAGGTAGATTCTTCATAGATATCCTGCTTGCCACTGTGCTGATTTAGCCCCTTGGCTCCCATTTTGACTGCAGAACTGAGGTCTCTTAGTACTCAACTGCACACAAGCTACGCTCCTGTGTTTAGGCGATATGACCAGCTCTGGTCAGAAAGCAGGGTAAATGCTTTATGTAATAACTGTTTGAAAATAGAATTTTGTCTAATTATTTTGAGCAATTACTCGTTTTTTTTATTTACTATACACGGTTGGTGAAAAAGGTAAATCCTTGTTAAATACAGGTAGATATTTTTTTAAAGAATATTTTCTGTTTTACTTGAACATTTAGGAGTTATTCCTTGGGGGATTTGTGTACTTTGTTTCTTTTGTAGTGGAATGGTTGGAGATTTGCCGGTCTTATCAAAAGTTATGCCTTTGGTTGTGAGCACTACAAAACAAGACAGATTTTGTCATTTATTCTCCAAGTTGTCTCATCTGCAGTTGAACAGTGAGAGATTAGGATTTTGCCCTTCTACCAAATGCTTTGGTCTCTAAAATAAGGACTGTTGAATGATGAGTGTGGATCAAAATCTGTGGGGAATTCGGTGTGCTTGCGTTGTACAAAGATATTTTTTCTTTTTTATTTACTTTGGTGTCAGGTAATTTTAGACAATGTAAGGGAGAGAACAAAAATGTGTACAGTTTTAAAGTATAAAAAAAAAGATATTTATTAACACAGTATATTGAGTGGCTAAACATGGTGATGTGAAATGGAGTCAGTATGTATGGTGCCCTTGTCGTGGTAAACGTACAGTAGTCTCATCACAACACTGAGTAGTTGAACAAAAGAGGAGTTAGTATAGGGCCCCCTGCTGCTCACAATGTGGAAGAACCATACTTCAGCAGGTTGGCTCTCATTTCATGTCTTTTAATAGGCTGTATGTCCATGACAGAATAATGAGGGCTGACCCATAGGCTAGTGTTTTGTTTGTGTGTTTTTGGTCGTAGAGAACAACTTTAAATACTAGTCTTCTCCAAATCAGTTTGATTGAGCTGTCGTATTTGAGACAGTGTGTCTATCATGACTGCGTATGGTCGTCAATTGGAATAACCAAGCAAACAGTGGTCCTCCAGAACCAGGAGTCGGACAAGAACTAGGATTTGAACAAAGAATTATCGTACTGTGATAGGCAGTGTTAAAGCAGAATGCTCTAGTCTAAATAGTGACTCATATATGCTTCTGAAATTCACTTGTCCATTCTGAGCAGCAGGGGGTGTTGCTTACAAGCAATACAAAGTGTATGAGAAGAGATCACACAAAACAAAGAACCTATTAATAACCAATGGAAAAACACAAAGTCCTGGGCGAAGCCAAGTTTGCCTATTGTAAATCAAAAGTCATTCCCCTTTTAACCTCCAGTTGTATAGAGAATTCTTTTAAGATGTGAATTTGATAAATATGCTAATTGGACTGTACATACAGTACATATAATTATTGTCATTATAGTTTTATTCTTTTTTTCATGATGTATTGTATTTTTTCTCAGATGGGAGATTGACAGATTTATCAATAACAACAATAAAGGAATATGTTGTATATCATACTGGTAATGTAGTATTTGCTTCCCACCTTTAGAATAATGCATTTCATTGATTTAACATTATCACACATTTTCCATTCAAGTGTATACCTAC
The DNA here is from genome assembly GCF_016432855.1 of Salvelinus namaycush. Classification (NCBI taxonomy): domain Eukaryota; kingdom Metazoa; phylum Chordata; class Actinopteri; order Salmoniformes; family Salmonidae; genus Salvelinus; species Salvelinus namaycush. The sequence goes on from NC_052345.1 coordinate 18,933,864, forward strand.
CTAAAGGAAAATATATTTGTATTTGATTCATATTTTAAGTACCCCATATTACATATTAATTGTAATCCAATTGCAATGTTTATACCTTGCAAAAGTCCTAACAATATTTCTTTGAACATACAGTATTTTATAAATAAATCTAAGATGTATATTATTTAAATACATAAACTGGTATGTGCATAAGTATCATTTGTTGACAATGTAGTACTTCTCTGCCCTGCTACAATTATTTTCCACCCCCCATTGTTCCCTCTTAGCCAATCACCTCTTTATCCTCCCTCACCACCTTGCTTACCTAACTGTTGAGTGGCCAGAGCAGGGGACGTGACGTTGTCATATGAACGCCGTCAGTGATAACTACCATGTCCTTCTGCTTACTCCCGTTCAATTGGCCGGAAACTTTCCCATGTGATGAACGCAATGGCAACCCCTGTGCTGGTCCCCCCACGCTCCAGTAGCTTATCCCCAAAATGGCGTCCAACAGCTTCTCCTTTCCACCATATGCTCCAAGGCCTATCTCCAACCTCTGCTCATATGTGTACTGCACTAACGCCACACTTGTGTCCATGGTAGAGATGTCGAACGTCGACGCAACATTGGTGACAATCTTGAGTAGGGTGTCGAAGTGGGCGGTGCCCATACTGCTGGAGTCATCCAATAGGAGATGAGGTCGTGGGCATTGAGGCTGGTGTGGCTGCTCACCAGGAAGGGTGTGGAACACGCATTCCATTAGGGGCAGCGCGGTGGAGACTAAGGATAACCAACTGACAACAGGCAGGGAGAAGACACTGGGCTGACACAACACCTGAGGAAGGGATAAAATATAAAGGAGATAAAGGAGAACACGGAGGTTGTCAGTTAAAGTGTGTTTAACTGATGTTTGAAATCATAAACTGAAAGATTCCTCATCGAAAAGAATGGAAAATTGTCCAATACACAATAGGGAATTGTGTAGAGATTAATGGAGTGCACAGTTCGATTGGTGAAAGCAATGACGCTGTTGCCTTGTTTCATTGACCCAACCCTATATAGATCAGTGGCAACCTCAAAAAGGTTTAGGAAGTTATAAAAGTATTTGAACAGAGCCTGTGACCCATTCGTTCCTCTTTCAGAGCCAATTTTGACCTCTTACCTTGTCCTGAAAGTCAGCCTCTGCCATGTCCGGTCTCTCGCCGTCGTCCAGCCCCTCGACGGTTCCCAGGAACACATTGACACCTGACTCCCAGGCAAGCCTTAAAGCTTCCTCCACGTGGTCCGAGGGCCAACCATCCACCAGGACCACGTCAACGCCTGTCCCCGATTACCTTTGCTGTAAGTAAAGTAGCCCTGGTTAATGTGGGCCAAGGCCTTGCCTGGGACAACAGGGACTTGTTTATTAGGATACGATAAAACATAGTTTTTTATCTACGGGAAAATGAAAATGTGTGTTTCTTATTGAACAAATCCAGGTAGTCCCTCCCTGTTTCAGGTAGTCCCAGGAACAGTCAATGAGTGAGTATTCTGTTAATATTGGTAATTTATTGGACAACGTGCAATCACTGGAGAATAAACTGGATCATCTCCATTCGAGACTATCCTACCGATGGAGCATTAAAAACTGTAATATCGTATGTTTCCCCCTTAGTCGTGGCTGAACGACGACACGGAATATATACATCGGCAGGACAGAACAGCTACGTCTGGTAAAACTAGGGCTGGGATGTGTGTCTTTGTAAATAACAGCTGGTACGCAATGTCTAATATTAAGGAAGTCTTGAGGTATTGCTCACCTAAGGTAGAGTACCTCATGATAAGCTGTAAACCACACTATCTACCAAGAGAGTTTTCATGTATACTTTTCGTAGCCGTCTATTTACCACCACAAACCGATGCTGGCACTAAGACCACACTCAATGAGCTGTATAAGGCCAAAAGCAAACAAGAAAATGCACATCCAGAAGTGGCGCTCCTAGTGGCCTGGGATTTTAATGCAGGAAAACTTAAATCCGTTTTACCTCATTTCTACCAGCCTGTCACGTGCAACCAGAGGGAAACATTTTTTAACCACCTTTACTCCACACACAGAGACACATACAAAGCTCTCCCTCACCCTCCATTTGGCAAATCTGACCATAATTATTTTCTCCAGATTCCTGCTTACAAGCAAAAACTAAACCAGGAAGAACAAGTGACTCACTCAATACGGAAGTGGTCAGATGACGAGGATGCTATGCAACAGGACTATTTTGCTAGCGCAGACTGGAGTGTGTTCCGGGATTCATCCAATGATAATGAGTAGTATACCACCTCAGTCACCTGCTTCATCAATAAGTGCACCGACGTCCCCCCCTTCCCCCCCCCCCCCCCCCCCACAGTAACCATACGTACATTTCCCAACCAGAAGCCATGGATACAGGCAACTTCCGCACCGAGCTAAAGGCTAGAGCTGCCTCTTTCAAGGAGTGTCCCGGACGCTTATAAGAAATCCCGCTATGTCTTCAGATGAACCATCAAACAGGCAAAGTGTCAATACAAGACTATTTGAAACCTACTACATCGGCTCCGATCCGAGTCGGATGTGGCAGGTCTTGAAAACTATTACGGACTACAAAGGGAAACCCACCGAGCTGCCCAGTGACACAAGCCTATCAGACGAGCTAAATGCCTTTGATGCTCGCTTCGAGGAAAGCAACACAGAAGCATACATGAGAGCACCAGCTGTTCCGGAAGACTGTGTGATCACACTCTCCGTAGCCGATGTGAGCAAGACCTTTAAACAGGTCAACATTCACAAGGCAGCGCGGCCAGACGAATTACCAGGACGTGTACTCAGAGCATGCATGGACCAACTGGCAAGTGTCTTCACTGACATTTTCAACCTCTCCCTGACCGAGTCTGTAATACCTACATGTTTCAAGCAGATCACCGTAGTCCCTGTGCCCATTAAAGCAAAGGTAACCTGCCTACCACCCCATAGAACTCACGTCGGTAGCCATGAAGTGCTTTGAAAGACTGGTCATAGCTCACATCAACACCATCATCCTGGAAACCCTAGACCCACTCCAATTCGCATACCGCCCCAACAGATCCAAAGATGACGCAATCTCAAAGGCACTCCACACTGCCCTTTCCCACCTGGACAAAAGGAAGACCTATTTGAGAATGCTATTCATTGACTACAGCTCAGCGTTCAACACCATAGTGCCCACAAAGCTGATCACTAAGCTAAGGACCCTGGGACTAAACACCTCCCTCTGCAACTGGATCCTGGACTTCCTGACGGGCCGCCCCAGTTGGTAAGGGTAGGCAACAACATATCTGCCAAGCTGATCCTCAACACGGGAGCCCCTCAGTGGTGCGTGCTTAGTCCCCTTCTGTACTCCCTGTTCACCCACGACTGCGTGGCCAAGCACAACTCTAACACCAACATTAAGTTTGCTGACGACACAACAGTGGTAGGCCTGATCACCGACAACGATGATGCAGCCTATAGAGACGAGGTCAGAGACCTGGCATTGTGGTGCCAGGACAACAACCTCTCCCTCAACGTGTGTAAGACAAAGGAGCTGATCGTGAACTACAGGAGGAGGCAGGAACACGCCCCCATTCACATTGACAGAGCTGTAGTGGAGCGGGTCGAGAGTTTCAAGTTCCTTGGTGTCCACATCACCAACAATCTATCATGGTCCAAACACACCAAGAAAGTTGTGAAGAGGGCACGACAACACCTTTTCCCCCTCAGGAGACTGAAAAGATTTGGCATAGGTCCCCAGATCCTCAAACAGTTCTACAGCTGCACCCATCGAGAGCCTCCTGACCGGTTGCATCACGGCTTGGTATTGCAACTGCTTGGCATCCGACTGTATGGCGCTACAGAGGGTAGTGCGTGTGCAGCCTGGGGCCAAGCTTCCTGCCATCTGGGACCTATATTCTAGGCGGTGTCAGAGAAATGCCCAAGAAATGTTCAAATACTCCAGTCACCCAAGTCATAGACTGTTCTCTCTGCTACCACACGACAAGCAGTACAGGAGCACCAAGTCTTTTTGCTCCAATTTTCAATTTAATGCGGCTGCTTATCTTGGAAGGAATCTTATTTCAGTCATTAGCTAAAACAGCAGGGAGTGTTGGAGAGGCAACGAAAATGTAAACACAGTACTGTGAAGGGATGAGCTTGAAGACAATTCAACTCCCCCGGCTCCCGGCTTGGTGTCACTCATGGATCTTAATGAGTATATGTGTATTATATGATTTTTATGTAGATCTACAATAGTGTTATGTACATTCCTTTTGATTGTCGTTTTTCAATATGTTTTCAAGCGTTTCTCATGTGTTTTTTTTCGGTAAGTGCAGATGGAGTCCTCTTTGTTTAGATTAAGGCTGTTATTTAATCAAAGGTTTCTCTGGTAAGTCAACCATCTCTGTTTCACAAAGTAAACAACGTTTGGAGGATTACACAAATCTTACAAGGCATTCTTGCAAGAAACATATTGTGTCTAATCCCTGGAAACTCATCCCACCCAAACCATACTATTTATGTTGTTGTTTTTCTAAATTGCAATGAGTGTCAACCTTGCCAGCCTGCCATCCTGTTGCACACAATGAAAATATGCCTTTCGGCTTTATCAAGGTTATCTTCGATCATTTTTACGCATGTATTGTTGTCTCTGGCTGGAGCAGCTTTATATATATATATATATATATATTAATTGTCAAATAAGTCATTTAAAATCCTGTGTGTGGCAACTCACCCACATTGGAGTGACCCCTTTTTTGGATGATACGCTCTACAGCTCCTTTACATTTTTTTAATTTGTATTTATTTAACCTTTTATTTAACCTTTAACCAAGTCAGTTAAGAACAAATTCTTATTTACAATCACGGCCTACACCGGCCAAACCCGGATGCTGCCGGGCCAATTGTGCGCCACGCTATGGGACTCCCAATCACGGCCAGTTGTGATGCAGCCTCGATTCAAACCAGGGTGTCTGTAGTGACGCCTCAAGCACTGAGATGCAGTGCCTTAGACCGCTGTGTCACTCGAGGCCCGATGTAAGATCCCTGGGGATCAGATGTGCCTTCAGTCCAAACTGACACTGGGAAAAACACACCTGTACTGTATTTGAACCGAGCTAATAATGCCTACCTATAATAATGAATCAATTAAAAATATTGCGACTTACATTGCAAGATGGCTGAGTAGGTTAGACCATGGTGCTGGCAACACCAGGGTGTTATTGAGAAAATGTATCACTGTCAGTGTTGACATTTACATGTTTCCATACCGGTCCCCTGTGGGAATCAAACCCACAACCCTGGCGTTGCAAGCGCAACACTCTACTCACTGAGCCACACGGGACTACAGTTGGGTAAGTGACTTGGTTTGCATGAGCGTGTGTCCTAATGACCACATCAACAAATATCTTGTTCTCACATTTCTCTTGTTCTCTTCTAGCTGAGGGGAAAAGGGAGGCTGCGCAGTAAAGTCTGGCGGTGATGACAAAAGATCATTTATCTCCCTCCCCCCCGCTCTCTCCATCATTATCCATCACTACATCTGTCAAAAAATGTCTCTCTCTCTCAGGCTGTTCATTAAACGTGATGGTGAAGGAGGAGGCCCGGAGTGTGTCCCAAATGGCACCCTATTCCCTACGTAGTGCTCTACTTTTGACCAGGGCCCATATGGGTCTGTTTGAAGTCTGTTTGACTACCCTAAGGGGAGCAGTGCTGTAGTGATGACGAGTAGTTTGTAGACTACATGGGAGCACCTCACCTTAGTCCATCTTCAGTTAGCTTTGACACGTTGACACCCATTCAAAGCCTAGGAGATGGATGAGTGGCCTGCTTCCCAAAAAGGCACCCTATTCACTACGTAGTGCACTACTTTTGACCAGGGCACATAGGGCTCTGGTCAAAAGCAGTGCACTAACGTTATGTAAAGAATAAGCTGCCATTTGGGATGCATTAGTAGTGCCTGTCTGTCAGCTGCCAACCAGCACTCCCTCTTTTATTCTTTCTTCTGCCCCATCTTATTCTGTTCTTTTCCTGTCCTCTTTTCTCCAACCACTTTAGCAATCCCCCCTCTTGCCCTCTATCCCAGTATTTTGTCCAATTCCTTTTTCTTCCCTCTTTTTCTTTTCCTTTCTACCTGTCAGGCTCCATTTCTCTCTCTTATACCTCATAAAGGTAATAGGTTTATACTGTACTTATAACAGTGGCTCGTCAGATATATCCATTTAGAGTTCAAAAATACTGTTCGTAATCAGCACAGTGGGTGGGGGGGGACAAAGAATATTTTGAGATACTTAACATTTCTCTCTCTATTTTCCTGTATAGATGCCACTGTGACTTATACCTACAGCCTAATGCTGTAGTAATTATGGTGATTGCAGCACTGTAATCGAGTTCAGTTGTGCGAAGCTGGGTATTTCAGTTACCCGTGCTGAACGACGCCCATTACGGCTCCGGACACGCCCACATTGATAACCCGTAACACCTCGACCAGGAAGTATTTCTGGATCTGAAGCGTCGCCCACCCACGTTCCTGCTGCCGTCAATCAGAAAGGCGAAGTCCACCATGCAGCCTGGAGACAACCCAAGGCCAAGTCATTTTACCAATAAACAAATGACGACATAACATTTAATATACATTTATTTTTAAATATAAGGTTTAACACCAGTCGACAACAGTCTGCTGACGTCATTTAACGCCTAACAACAATGACAGCAGTCAGGGTCACGTTTGATAACCTCTAAACTGGAGCAAACGGACCCAAAAAACATGTTCATTCCTGAATTTCTTCAACAAAAATGCTATTTAAAAACATTTGTGACTAATGAGCTTGACTTCGGTAAAAACATCCAGCTTTTTCCCCTAATAGAAAGACTCTATCACACGAGATAACATTGAGAGATGACGATCATGTGTACCTACTTGGAATAACCTCAGGACCTTGCTCTTGTGAGAGAACACCTGAGAGAAGATTAGATGTACTGTTGTAATACATAAAGTAGCTCCCGTTTAGCAAGTTCATCCTACAGGGATCATCAGATGTTTGGAGTTGTTACCGGTCTCATGGTTGGACTCAGAGAAGGTCCTCCAGACTTGACTGTTTTCTTGAGGCGGCTGAAATGAAACCGGATTACTCTCAATGAGTCTTTCTCAAAATCTAGAGCCTTGAGATTAGAGTCACTGTTCGAATCCCAATACTGTGCAAGTGCGCGTGCATTTGTGTGTAGGTTAGTGACAGAAAAAATATGCATTTCGGTTGAAATATAACAAATTCCATTCTATCGTCATAACTGTTGTCTTCTTGACCAGCGTCAGTAATATTAATCCAAATCTATGAGAAAGGGAATGCCAAAAATGAAATAGACACAGTTGTTAGTATACCCATGAGAGCCATACATATTCTGAAAGTATACATTCATGTGTGATTGAATGACATTGGTGGTTTACTCAATAAATTACTGGGAGCTTATATAGAGAGCGTCTTTATTTTTTATAGCCTACAGTTTACTTTCCGTTGGTCAGCACCTCTACACAAAAAATACATCTAACAACCATCCCATCTCCAGCTATGACAACCTTCCCATCTCTTCCTATTATTGGGAGCTTATATATAGAGTGTGCGACTTTCTTTATTTTTATAGCCAATAATAGTGTTTTACATGATTTTTGAATGACTACCTCATCTCTGTACCCCACACATTCAATTCTGTAAAGTCCCTCAGTCGAGCTGTGCATTTAAAACACAGATTCAAGCACAAAGACCAGGGTGGTTTTCCAATGCCTCGTAAAGAAGGAAACCTATTGGTAGATGGGTAAAAAAAGAAAAAGCAGACATTGAATATTCCTTTGAGCATGGTGAAGTAATGAATTAGTCTTTGGATGGTGTATCACTACACCCAAGATACAGACGTTCTTCCTAACTCAGTTGCCGGAGAGGAAGGAAACCGCTCAGTGATTTCACCATGAGGCCAATGGTGACTTTAAAACCGTTAGAGTTTAATAGCTGTGATAGGATAAAACTACAGATGGATTAACAACATTGTTATTACATTATGGGCTCCCGAGTGGTGCAGCGGTCTAAGGCACTGCATCTCAGTGCTAGAGGCGTCACTACAAATCCTGTTTCGATTCCAGACTGTTTCACAACCAGCTGGGATTGGGAGTCCCATAGGGTGGCGCACAGTTGGCCCAGCGTCATCCGGGTTAGGGTTTGGCCAGGGTAGGCCGTCATTGTAAATAAGAATTTGTTCTTTAACTGACTTGCCAAGTTAAATAAAGTAAAAATTGTACACTGAACAAAAAATGCAACAATGTCTATGATTTTACTGAGTTACAGTTCATATAAGGAAATCAGTCAATTGAAATAAATAAATTAGGCCCTAATCTATAGATTTCACATGACTGGGTGTGCATCTGCTGGTCCCAGATACCTTTAAAAAAAGGTAGGGCCGTGGATCAGAAAACCAGTCAGTACCTGTTTGTGGCGTGTGGAATGTTGTCCCACTCCTCTTCAATGGCTATGTGAAGTTGCTGGATATTGGCGGGAAGTGGAACAAGATGTCATAGATGTCGATCAATAGCATCCCAAACATGCTCAATGGGTGACATGTCTGGTGAGTACGCAGGCCATGGAAGAACTGGGCCATTTTCAGCTTCCAGGAATTGTGTACAGATCCTTGCGACATTATCATGCTGAAAAATCAGGTGATGGCAGCAGATGAATGGCACAACAATGAGCCTTAGGATCTCGTCATGGTATCTCTGTGCATTTAAATTGCCATCAATAAAATGCAATTGTGTTTGTTGTCCGTAGCTTATGCCTGCCCATACCATAATCCCACCGCCACCATGGGACACTGTTCACAACGTTGACATCAGCAAACCGCTCGCCCACATGACGCCATCAGCCCGGTACAGTTGAAACTGCGATTCATCCACGAAGAGCACACTTCTCCAGCGTGCCAGTGGCCATCAAAGGTGAGAATTTGCCCACTGAAGTTGGTTACGACGCCGAACAGCAGTCAAGTCAAGAACTGGAGAGAACGATGAGCACCCAGATGAGCTACCCTGAGACATTTTCTGACAGTTTGTGCAGAAATTCTTTGGTTGTGCAAATCCACAGTTTTATCAGCTGTCCTGGAGGCTGGTCTCAGACGATCCCGCAGGTGAAGAAGCTGGATGTGGAGGTCCTGGGCTGGCATGGTTACACGTGGTCTGTGGTTGTGGGGCTGGTTGGACGTACTGCCAAATTCTCAAAAACGACGTTGGAGGCAGCATTTACCATTTCTTATGGTAAAGAAATAAACATAAAATTCTCTGGCAACAGCTCTGGTGGACCTTCCTGTAGTCAGCATGCCAATTGCACGCTCCCTCAAAACTTGAGACATCTGTGGCATTGTGTTGTGTGACAAAACTGCACATTTTAGAGTGACCTTTTATTGCCCCCAGCACAAGGCACACCTGTGTAATAGGAATAAGCTTTTCTGGGATCTTTTATTTCAGCACATGAAACATGGGACCAACACTACATATTGCGTTTATATTTTTGTTCAGTATAGTTAATCCACAATAATAACCTCATTGACAGAGTGACAGAATAAAAATATTCCACAACATGCACCCTGTTTGCAACAACTTAACAACAACTAAAGTAACACTGCAAAACATTTGGCAAAGCAATTCGCTTTTTGTCCTGAATACAAACTTATGTTTGTGGCAAATCCAATACAACACATTACAGTGTACCACTCTCCATATTTTCAAGTATAGTGGTGGCTGCATCATGTTATGTGTATGCTTGTCATCGTCAAGGACTGGGGAGTATGTCAGGATAAAAAAGGAACGGAATGGAGCAAAGCACAGGCAAAATCCTACAGGAAAACTTGGTTGTCTGCTTTCCACCATACACAGGGAAATGGGTTCACCTTTCAGCAGGACAATAACCTAAAACACAAGTCCAAATCTACACTGGAGTTGCTTACAAAGAAGACAGTGAATGTTCCTGAGTGATCCAGTTTTCACTTAAATCTTCTTGAAAATCTATGGCAAGACCTGAAAATGGTTGTCTAGTAATGATCAACAACCAATTTGATAGAGCTTGAAGAATAAAAAAAAAAAGAATAATGGGCAAATATTGCACACTCCAGGTGTGGAAAACTCTTAGAGATTTACCCAGAAAGACTCACAGCTGTAATCTCTGCCAACGGTGACTCTAACATGTATTGACTCAGGGGGTTGAATACTCATCTAATCAAGATTAGTGTTGTCATGACATGACTTTCATTAATCTGATGACTGTTATGTACCGAATCAACTATGTTTAATTGTTACTCAATTTAATTAACCATGTAACAATTAACTCATTAGGATTTGGGGCACCACGGAATAAGTTGTTTAACGAGTTACCATCTCCCGAATTAAACTCTAGATGATATACAAGATATATCGATAACAGTCATTTATTAATCATTACCTCATATCAGTCTCATAATTCTGAACGTCGCACACTCCTTGCATCTGCACAACCAGCTTTACTGATCATTCCGTACCACACAATTTGATTTAATTGTTTTTTTACTAACTAACTAAATGATAACACAGGATACACACACACACACGGTATAGGTTATTGATTAGAAACTTAATACGATGGAAACAGGTCCTTAGTGGACTAACGACAACATGACTGCTTGTTTATCAAAAGAGGGTGGAGTAGAGAGGGGAAAAGGGAGAAAGAAAGAGACACGAACTTATACACTTGGAACTACGCTCACAGTAATCATAATACTTTGCTCCGAACCGCCGCCCGTTTGGAGTAAAGAAATAATGAATGCATTTATGTGTTTGAATGTCTTCCTTTGTTATGTATCTCTGTTGGACCCAGGTCTTTATGAAAAGGGTTCCGTTGGGCCTTCTCCCGAATTAAGTGTAAGGCTCTGATTGTCCACAAGAGGTCACAATGTCCTTCTTCTTAGTTGTCTGTGGCTTCAATGCCTTGTCCTGTAGTCTTAAATTACGGAAAAAGCACACCATGCAATAATCTGAGTACAGCGCTCAGAGACAAAAACGAGCCATACAGATATCCACCATGTTGTGGAGTCAACAGAAGTCAGAAATAGCATTATAAATATTCACTTACCTTTGATGATCTTCATCAGAATGCACTCCCAGGAATCCCAGTTCCACAATAAATGTTTGATTTGTTCGATAAAGTCCATCATTTATGTCCAAATACCTCCTTTTTGTTCGCGCCTTGAGTTCACAAATCCAAATTCACGACGCGCAGGCCAGACGAAAAGTAAAATAATTCCATTACAGTTCGTAGAAACATGTCAAACAATGTATAGAATCAATCTTTAGGATGTTTTCAACATAAATCTTCAATAATGTTTCAACCCGGAGAATTCCTTTGTCTTCAGAAATGCAATGGAACGCAGGTCACTCTCACGGGAGAGCGTGTGATCAGCTCATGCCAGGCACCTGACTCAAAGAGCTCTCTTTCCCTCATTCTTCACAGTAGAAGCATCAAACAAGGTTCTACAGACTGTTGACATCTAGTGGAAACCTTAGGAAGTGCAACTTGACACTGTATATTCGATAGGCAATAACTTGAAAAACTACAAACCTCAGATTTCCCACTTCCTGGTTGGATTTTTTCTCAGGTTTTTGCCTGCCATATGAGTTCTGTTATACTCACAAACATCATTCAAACAGTTTTAGAAACTTCAGAGTATTTTCTATCCAAATCTACTAATACTAGGCATATATTAGCAACTGGGCCTGAGTAGCAGGCAGCTTACTCTGGGCCCCTTATTCATCCAAGCTACTCAATACTGCCCCCAGCCATAAGAAGTTAACCCGACGGTCTGTGTTGGCATTTTTGTTGAGCGGGCGTTTCAATGCCATGACAGGGTATCACGTCTGCTGCAGTTGAGTTTATTTCTCGAGTCAGTTGTTCAAATGGAGCTAGGAGTGTTCATGTTTCCAAGTTTCAAACATGTTCTCAAATGCCATTGAAATGGCAGCAGCGGTATGAGAACCAGCACATTCTTGAGCATCTAATACGTCTTTCCTCAGTACAAAATCCTCGTCCACCCACTAGACTCATAATGCTCATGGGGCTGACATCGCTGGTCCAAATGTGAGTCGTGAAGCTAATAGCAGTGACTCCCATAGAAAGTAGCTCATGAATGCTGTGTAACTCTGGTAGCATCTGAAAAATAGCGGCTACTCGGAAGTGTGTACCGGTGCTCGTCCAGTCGGCGAAAGCCAACATCATCCACGACAGAGAATGGTTGATTGTCGAGGGCAATGAAAACTATTATCTTGGCATTAATGGATTTCGCCTTTGAGTTGTCTCGCTGAAATGTTCTTACTCTTTCAAATGACTGCTCGACTGCTCGATTCACACAGCAGACATTGGCTGCAGTCCAAACACTTAAAAGACATACCCTATCCCCTTAGCGCTCAAATGAAATGGACAGTTCTGATGACGTATCATGACGTCTGACGAGTATACACTTGCTTGGCGAGGGAGGAAGGAATGATTTTTAAATGGACCGCCCCTTGCCCGGAAATTCGTTACTCGTTCATCCCGCGAGGATTGTGTTTTCAGCCACCGATGCTTTATGTGCGCTACATTCAATTATGATAGAATGTCTACTTATATTAACTATATAATTATTAATATACACCTACTGTATGATAGCGAGCAAATTAATCTGCTAACTAATGTTAGCTGGAACTTCTTTTTATTTTTACAATTTCCAAAAGCTAACCAAACAAAAACATCATTACTTTTACGAGTTGTGTTTGTGCCGTCATGTGCATTAATAGCACAATTTCTAAACTTATTACATACATTTTTACTTACACTTGTATGTTGACTTCTCCATTGATGTTGTTTTTAAGGTTTGGCAGATTTTACTAAGCGGATGTACAATTGTCGCGAATTGAATTATGGGGAGTTTCAGGCCCCGGAGTGAACATAATTGTACACTTACAAACTCGACTAAAAACGAGGCCTGAGGGGCTTACGTTGCAAACTTCCCTTGCTTGGCTAATCATTTGGACCGCCCGCCAAGATGGGCATACGGCGAGGGTAAGTGGATGAGGGTGTGTCTTTTATGAGTTTGAACCGCAGCCATTGTGGGCTAGGTTAGGAATGCTGTGTGCATGTGTAGCGCTATATTTTTCCTGGAGTCATTACGTCATCTACCTACGTTATATAGGTATGCACGTCAGCTTTGAAATTGGTTTTGCACATCGGCGTTAAACTAGACATCGGGCCGATGCCAAAGTTGGCATTTTAGCTAATATCGGCCGATTCCGATATGCTTTTACCGATATATCGTGCATCCCTAGTTGTAATGCAAAAAATTTTGCAAAATGTATAGAGCATTGAATTAAAAAGGTATTGTCGAATATTATTCATCCTAATCAAACAGGTTTTTTACATGGATGATAAAGTGGAGATAATATACGACAAGTACTAAAAACAATAGAACACTATGAAAGATCTGGGAAACCAGGTCTGGTATTTATAGCTTACTTTGAAAAGGCTTTAGATAAAGTACGACTGGAATTTACTTTTTCTAACCTCTCTGGATTACAACCAAATTATGGTAATTGTACTATATTATGTATTGGATCAAAAAATATATATATATTACATTACCGTGTAGATTACCAATAAAATGGTCTGACGGGGATGTGTACATACTCGGTATACATATCCCGAAAGAAAGAAATGATCTCACTACAATACATGTTAATAGAAAGTTAGCAAAAATAGATAAGATCTTGCTACCATAGAAAGGAAAATACCTGTCTATTTGTGTAAAAATTTCCCTGATTAACTCTTTAGTCATATCCTAGTTTACCTATTTGCTTATGGTCTTACCTACACCTAGCGACCTGTTTTTTAAATTATATGAGCAAAAAATATTCCATTTTATTTGGAACAGCAAGACAGACAAAATTAAATGGGCCAATTTATATCATGTACATGAATTTGGAGGGCAGAAAGGATTAAATAGTAAAGCATTATACCTCTCACTAAAGGCGTCAGTCATACAAAAGTTATACTTAAATCCGAACTATGAATGTCTCACCCCATGCTCAAGAATGGCTTTTTCCCTTTATTCAGATTACAACCTCTCACTTTTGGTTATTTAAAAATGAAATCCTCTCCAAAATATCGCTATTTTTTTAAACAATCCATAGAAAGTTGGTTGCAATTTCAGTTTAATCAACCAATGTCAATGGAATATTTGTGAGTAAACTTTGTTTAAACACGTGGAGCTTTAAGGGCCATAATGAATATGTACAATGAGTATTTACATGTTGGAAATCAATCAAATGTGCACATTACTGCTGTTGTCACTGAGTTCTAAGGCAAAATCCACTATAATCATATGCTGTGTGTGAAATATGTCGATTTATGGCTAAGGTGGCAGCGACACTTCGCCTAAAATGCTAAGTGACAGCTGGTTAATGTACAACACTTCAATATAAGCTCGATTTTTCTTCTCTCTAATATAAGTTGAAACAGGTTGATCGCCTGCTTCAACTCCCACTGAACCCCCAACAGATCAGGCTAAATTCAATTCAACCGGCCGCATTTGGTTCAAAGCTTTCTGTGTGTGGTCCTGTAATCTGTAATGTATGGTGATGGAGGAGATTAAATGGGTAATGTGATTTCCGAAAGGACACCTACAGACACAAACAGAGCTGAGGACCGCTGCAGAGTTGAAACAGGTCCAAGGCGGTTTGGAACCTCTTCAGTTGAACCAATATGTGGGAGAAAGAACATGTCACAACTACTCACGAAGCAAGTAATGTAATATCCCCACAGAAACAATCTTAATTTAACCGTGGTCTAGACTAGTACTGTTTGTTGCTGTTTGTTGCAGACATTACAGCAAGCTCCAATATCAGGCTAAATAATCCTTGAAGACCTGAGGTGGACTGGAGTCTGTTTGCATTCTACTGAATTATGGCATATAGCGTATACAGGCTTACGTATATTGCGTGTGTAAAAAAAATTGGAACGTTTTGAAGAATTGTAGTAATGACCCCTCTTCTTTACCCATTTGAGGAATCACAGAAATCAGGAACAGTCTAGTGTGTCTGCAGGGTGAACAGCTTTGACAGGGTTCAAATTGCGGAGGTGGCCAGTTGTGTGCCCACACCCATAAGCATTGATATGAATATGGGCACCCCATGATTGTTAAAAAATATATATATATTGGTGAAGGCCTTCCAGCCCACTGTTTTTTTAGCACACAAGAAACAGTATACAGTTGAAGTCGGAAGTTTACATACACCTTAGCCAAATACATTTAAACTCAGTTTTTCACAATTGCTGACATTTAATCCTATTAAACATTCCCCGTCTTAGGTCAGTTAGGATCACCACTTTATTTTAAGAATGTGAAATGTCAGAATGATAGTAGAGAGAATGATTTATTTCAGCTTGTATTTCTTTCATCACATTCCTAGTGGGTAAGAATTTACATACACTCAATTAGTATTTGGTAGCATTGCCTTTAAATGGTTTAACTTGGGTCAAACGTTTCGGGTAGCCTTCCACAAGCTTCCTACAATAAGTTGGGTGAATTTTGGCCCATTCCTCCTGACAGAGCTGGTGTAACTGAGTCAGGTTTTGTAGGCCTCCTTGCTCACACATGCTTTTTCAGTTCTGCCCGCATATTTTCTATGGGATTGAGGTCAGGGCTTTGTGATGGCCACTCCAATACCTTGACTTTGTTGTCCTTAAGCCATTTTACCACAACTTTGGAAGTATGCTTGGGGTCATTGTCCATTTGGAAGACCCATTTGCGACCAGGTTTTAACTTCCTGACTGATGTCTTGAGATGTTGCTTCAATATACACATAATTTTCCTGCCTCATGAAGCCATCTATTTTGTGAAGTGCACCAGTCCCTCCTGTAGCAAAGCACCCCCACAACATGATGCTGCCACCCCTGTGCTTCACGGTTTGGATGGTGTTCTTCAGCCTTGAAATACATCCACAGGTACACCTGCAATTGACTCAAATTATGTCAATTAGTCTATCAGAAGCTTCTAAAGCCATGACATCATTTTCTGGAATTTTCCAAGCTGTTTAAAGGCACAGTCAACTTAGTGTATGTAGACTTCTGACCCACTGTAGTTGTGATAGAGTGAATTTTAAGTGAAATAATCTATATGTAAACAATTGTTGGAAAAATTACTTGTGTAATGCACAAACTAGTTGCCCTAACCGACTTGCCAAAACTATAGTTTTGTTAACAAGACATTTGTGGAGTGGTTGAAAAACGAGTTTTAAATGACTCCAACCTAAGTGTATGTAAACTTCCGACTTCAACTGTAACTCTACTAGCTTCTGATTTACCTAACTTCGTTGTTGAAGTATAAAAACACGAGTTATCAAACCCGTTCACAGGGTTGGTTAACTCTTGAGGTTCCTTGGGTCTCCACCGAATTAGTTAATGTAATTTGCAGAACTCATTACAATTAGATGTTCTAGTGCCGCTCGGGCGGTTTAGAGCGTTAATTGAGGACCTGGTAGCTGAGGACTGTAACAGTTTTTCATAAATGTTGTCTTTTGTATTGATTGCTTTTTTGTTTTACATTGTATTGGTTGCTGTATTGCTGTGATCAAGGCATCGATGGGAATGAGACTCTAGCCTCAATGGTGACTTTAAAACCGTTAGAGTTTAACTTTTTATGGCTGCAGGGGCAGTATTGAGTAGCTCTGATTAAAGGTGCCCATTTCAAACGGCCTCGTACTCAATTCTTGCTCGTACAATATGCATATTATTATTATTATTGGATAGAAAACACTCTCTAGTTTCTATAACCGTTGGAATTATGTCTCTGAGTGAAACAGAACTCATTCTACAGCACTTTTCCTGACAGGGAGTGAGATTTCAGAAATCTTGGCCCCTGGTCCCAGGTCAGTTTTAAGGTCCCTGTAAATGCTATGAGGATACAAACACTGCCCACGCCTTCCTCTAGATGTCAGTAAGAGGTGACAATTTGAATGGAGTCGATTGCGCAATCAGGGCCTGTATAAAAGAGCACAAGGCGGAAGTGGCTTTCTTTTCCTGCTGCGCCTGACGCACGATGGACGTCGGACTGGCTCTCTTTCCAAGCTTTGGTTTAGCCACTTATATATCGCCGGTCATGTTTTTACTCGTTATAGGTGTTAAAAACATCATAAGGTAGTTAATTTAAACCGTTTTATAGCAATTTATATCCGTTTAGTGCGATTTTGAGGCATTTCTTTGTGATGCACTTTGAAGCGCCGGGCACGTTTCCAGTACCGGTCGAACGTTAGTGGCCATTTCGACGGACAAGAGGACATCTTTCGACCAAAAGACGATTAGACCGGAGAAAGGATACATTGCCCAAGATTCTGATGGAAGATCAGCTCATAGTAAGAAATATTTAAGATGATAAATCGTTGTTCTGTAGAAAAATGTTAAACGCATATTCCGCCATTTTTTTTGGTATAGCTTCGCTTGGCGAACCCTGTATTGCACAGTAAGGATAATTTTAGAAATGTAATTCAGCGATTGCATTAAGAACTAATTTGTCTTTCGATAGCTGTCCAACTTATATTTTTTTAGTCAAGTTTATGAATAGTTATTAATTAGACAAGATCACTGTCAAAGATGGCGCCCGACATTTTCAGGCCAGTTTTGCTAATATTCTCATTGTATAACCACGTTTTTTTGTGGCTAAATATGCACATTTTCGAACAAACTCTATATGTATGTTGTAATATGATGTTACAGGAGTGTCATCGGAAGAATTCTGAGAAGGTTAGTGAAAAAATTAATATATTTTGGCGATGATAACGTTATCGCTCTCTTTGGCTTGAATCAATGCTCGGGTAACGTTTGCACATGTGGTATGCTAATATAACGATGTATTGTGTTTTCGCTGTAAAACACTTAGAAAATCTGAAATGTTGTCTGAATTCACAAGATCTGTGTCTTTCCATTGCTATGAGCTGTGTATTTTTAAGAAATGTTTTATGATGAGTAAATTGGTAATACACGTTGCTCTCTGTAGTAATTCTAGTCGCTTTGGTGAGATTTGTGATGGTGGCTGCAATGGCAAACTATGATTTATACCTGAAATATGCACATTTTTCTAACAAAACCTATGCTATACAATAAATATGTTATCAGACTGGCATCTGATGAAGTTTTTTCTTGGTTAGTGGCTATTTATATCTTTATTTGGTCGAATTTGTGATAGCACCTGATGGAGTAAGAAACTGATGGAGTTAGAAAAGTGGTGTCTTTTGCTAACGTGGTTAGCTAATAGATTTACATATTTTGTCTTCCCTGTAAAACATTTTAAAAATCGGACATGTTGGCTTGATTCACAAGATGTGTACCTTTCATATGCTGTATTGGACTTGTTAATGTGTGAAAGTTAAATATTTAAAAAAAATATTTTTTTGAATTTCGCGCCCTGCACTTTGAGCTGGATGTTGTCATAGGTGTACCGACCTCGGGCTTGCAGCCATAAGAAGTTAATAGCTGTGATAGGATAAAACTAAAGATGGATTAACAACATTGTTATTACATTATGGGCTCCCGAGTGGTGCAGCGGTCTAAGGCACTGCATCTCAGTGCTAGAGGCGTCACTACAAATCCTGTTTCGATTCCAGACTGTTTCACAACCAGCTGGGATTGGGAGTCCCATAGGGTGGCGCACAGTTGGCCCAGCGTCATCCGGGTTAGGGTTTGGCCAGGGTAGGCCGTCATTGTAAATAAGAATTTGTTCTTTAACGTGGCTAGAGATTTGAGTCAGTATGTTGGAAGCAGCCACTCAATGTTAGTGATGGCTGTTTAACAGTCTGATGGCCTTGAGATAAAAGCTATTTTTCAGTCTCTCGGTCCCAGCTTTGATGCACCTGTACTAACCTCGCCTTCTGGATGATAGCGGGGTGAACAGGCAGTGGCTCGGGTGGTTGTTGTCCTTGATGATCTTTTTGGCCTTCCTGTGACATCGGGTGGTGTAGGTGTTCTGGAGGGCAGGTAGTTTGCCCCCGGTAATGCGTTGTGCAGACCTCACTACCCTCTGGAGAGGCTTACGGTAGTGGGCGGAGCAGTTGTCGTACCAGGCGGTGATACAGCCCGACAGGATGCTCTCGATTGTGCATCTGTAAATGTTTGTGAGGGTTTTCGGTGACAAGCCAAATTTCTTCAGCCTCCTGAGGTTGAAGAGGCGCTGTTGTGCCTTCTTCACCATACTGTCTGTATGGATGGACCATGTCAGTTTGTCTGTGATGTGTACGCCGAGGAACTTAAAACTTTCCACCTTCTCCACTACTGTCCCGACAATGTGGATAGGGGGGTGCTCCCTCTAGAATCCCCGGTTTCTGGTTGGGGAAGGTTTTTAACGGTCACCGTGGGTACAACATCACCGATGCACTTGCTAATAAACTCGCTCACCGAATCATGTTGTTGTCTGAGGCTATCTGGAACATATCCCAGTCCACGTGATCAAAGCAATCTTGAAGCGTGGAATCAGATTGGTCGGACCAGCGTTGAACAGACCTGAGCACGGGCGTTTCCTGTTTTAGTTTCTGTCTATAGGCTGGGAGCAACAAAATGGAGTCTTGGTCAGATTTACCGAAGGGAGGGCGAGGGAGGGCTTTGTATGCGACGCTGAAGTTAGAGTAACAATGATCCAGAATTTTGCCAGCCCAGGTCGTGCATTCGATATGCTGATAAAATTTAGGGAGCCTTGTTTTCAGATTAGCCTTGTTAAAATCCCCAGCTACAATAAATGCAGCCTCAGGATATGTGGTTTCAAGTTAACATGGAGCCCAATGAAGTTCTTTCAGGGCCGTCAAGGTGTCTGCTTGGGGGGGATGTACACGACTGTGATTATAATCGAAGAGAATTATCTTGGTAGATAATGCAGTCGGCATTTGATTGTAAGGAATTCTAGGTCAGGTGAACAAAAGGACTTGAGTTCCTGTATGTTGTTATGATCACACCACGACTCGTTAATCGTAAGGCATACACCCCCGCCCTTCTTCTTACCAGAGAGATGTTTGTTTCTGTCGGCACGATGCGTGAAGAAACCAGGTGGCTGTACTGACTCTGATAATGTATCCCGAGTGAGCCATGTTTCCGTGAAACAGAGAATGTTACAATCTCCGATGTCTCTCTGGAAGGCAACCCAGAGACTGGACATTGGCGAGTAGTATAATATGGCGGCGCCATTGTTTTGGGTCGCCTAATGGGATCCAATCCATTGTCCTGAGTGGTGGTCCAAACAGAGGATCCGCTTCGGGAAAGTCATATTCCTGGTCGTAATGTTGGTAAGTTGACGTTGCTCTTATATCCAATAGTTCTTCCCGGCTGTATGTAATAAGACTTAAGATTTCCTGGGGTAACAGTGTAAGAAATAATAAAAATACATTAAAAAAAAAATAATACTGCATAGTTTCCTAAGAACGCAAAGCGAGGCGACCATCTCTGTCTGCGCCATGTTGGAATCAAAATGGAATAACAGGAAAAGCACTTTGGTCTAATAGTAGGCAATGCTTTCATAGTCCGCACTTGTCTTACATGACTTTGATCATGACTCTCAGTTCCATTTCATTACACATAAGAGTCATTGGACGAAGGCCTCTTCTGTACGGGGGAGTTTTGTTAACAGGCATCGCTTGCAGTAAGGTTTTGGAAGCATAAGGACCTTATCTTTCATATCTACGAGAAAAAAAAATGAAAAAAACAAAAGGATACATTGATACACACCTTTATAGGGTTAGACTTAGTAATCCCACACGGCGTACTGTATATCCATGTTACAGCGCGTGATTACGGAAGACAGACGGAAGACAGAGGTACCACCTGTGCTAATTAGCTATCTAGCATGCGCTGAACACCTGTGTGTAACGGAAGAAGGTTGCCAGAAACGTGTTGTTATTGAAAAATACTATCGGCTTCAACTGTGATAAAGCCGGCTAAAACAGTATACAGTTACTGTATATTTTGCATTTAGATGTGATATGAAAGTAAAGGGTTTTATGTTTCTAGAACCGTATCACAATTTAAATCGATTCACGTATAGATGGAGTATTTGGCTGTTTTGGCTGCCAGAACCTACCTCTGAAGATATCGTAAACTGAACAAAAATATAAACTCAACATGTAAAGTGTTGTTCCCATGTTCCCTGAGCTGAAATAAAATATCCTAGAAATGTTCCATACGCACAAAAATGTTGTGCACTAACATGTTTACATCCCTGTTACTGAGTATTTCTCCTTTGCCAAGATTATCCATCCACAAGACAGGTGTGAAATATAAAGAAACTGATTAAACAGCATGATCATTACACAGGTGCATCTTGTGCTGGGGACAATAAAAGGGCACTTTAAAATGTGCTGTTTTGTCACACAACACAATGCCACAGATGTCTCAAGTTTTGAGGGAGCATGCAATTGGCATGCTGACTGCGGGAATGTCCACAAGAGCTGTTGGTAGAGAATTGAATGCCTCAAATGTTGTTTTAGAGAAATTGGCAGTCTGTCCAACCGGCCTCACAACTGCAAACCATGTATATGGTGTCGTGTGGGTGAGTGGTTTGCTGATGTCAACATTGTGAACAGAGAGCCCCATGGTGGAGTTATGGTATGGGCAGGCATAAGCTATGGACAACAAACACAACTGCATTTTATTGATGGAAATTTGAACGCACAGGGATACCGTGATGAGATCCTGAGGTCCATTGTCGAGCCATTCATCTGCCACCATCACCTCATGTTTCAGCATGATAATGCACGGCCCCATGTCGCAAGGATCTGTACACAATTCCTGGAAGCTGAAAATGTCCCAGTTCCGCCATGGCCTGCATACTCACCAGACATGTCACCCATTGAGTGTTCCAGTTCCCGCCGATATCCAGCAACTTCGCACAGCCATTCAAGAGGGGTGGGACAACATTCCACAGGCCACAATCAACAGCCTGATCAACTCTGTCACATGAGGCAAATGATGGTCACACCAGATACTGGCTGGTTTTCTGATCCACTCCCCTACCTTTTTTAAAGTTATTTAAAAAATATATATATATATATATTTCATCTTTATTTAACCAGGTAGGTTAGTTGAGAACAAGTTCTCATTTACAACTGCGACCTGGCCAAGATAAAGCAAAGCAGTTTGACACATACAACAACACAGAGTTACACATGTAATAAACAAACATACAGTCAATAATACAGTAGAAAAAGTATATATACAGTGTGTGCAAATGAGGTAGGATAAGGGAGGTAAGGCAATAAATAGGAAATGGTGGCGAAGTAATTACAATATAGTAATTAAACACTGGAATGGTAGATGTGCAGAAGATGGATGTGCAAGTAGAGATACTGGGGTGCAAAGGAGCAAGATAAATAAATAAATACAGTATGGGGATGAGGTCGTTGGATGGGCTATTTACAGATGGGCTATGTACAGGTGCAGTGATCTGTGAGCTGCTCTGACAGCTGGTGCTTAAACCTAGTGACGGAGATATGAGTCTCCAGCTTCAGTGATTTTTGCAATTCGTTCCAGTCATTGGCAGCAGAGAACTGGAAGGAAAGGCGGCCAAAGGAAGAATTGGCTTTGGGGGTGACCAGTGAGATAAACCTGCTGGAGCGCGTGCCAAGGGTGGGTGCTGCTATGGTGACCAGTGAGCTAAGGCGGGGCTTTACCTAGCAGAGACTTGTAGATGACCTGGAGCCAGTGGGTTTGGCGACGAGTATGAAGCGAGGGCCAGCCAACGAGAGCGTACAGGTCGCAGTGGTGGGTAGTATATGGGGCTTTGGTGACAAAACGGATGGCACTGTTATAGACTGCATCCAATTTGTTGAGTAGAGTGTTGGAGGCTATTTTGTAAATGACATCGTCGAGGATCGGGAGGGTGGTCAGTTTTACAGGGGTAAGTTTGGCAGCATGAGTGAAGGATGCTTTGTTGCGAAATAGGAAGCCGATTCTAGATTTAATTTTGGATTGGCGATGCTTACTGTAAGTCTGGAAGGAGAGTTTACAGTCTAACCAGACACCTAGGTATTTGTAGTTGTCCACACGTTCTATGTCGGAACCGTCCAGAGTGTAGTGATGCTGGACGGGCAGGCAGGTGCAGGCAGCGATCGGTTGAAGCGCATGCATTTAGTTTTACTTGCACTTAAGAGCTGTTGGAGGCCACGGAAGGAGAGTTGTATGGCATTGAAGCTCGTCTGGAGGTTAGTTAACACAGTGTCCAAAGAAGTGCCAGAGGTATACAGAATGGTGTCGTCTGCGTAGAAGTGGATCAGAGAATCACCAGCAGCAAGAGCGACATCATTGATGTATACAGAGAAGAGAGTCGACCCGAGACTTGAACCCTGTGGCACCCCCACAGAGACTGCCAGAGATCTGGACAACAGGCCCTCCGATTTGACACACTGAACTCTATCAGAGAAGTAGTTGGTGAACCAGGCGAGGCAATCATTTGAGAAACCAAGGCTGTTGAGTCTGGTGATTGACGGAGTCGAAAGCCTTGGCCAGGTCAATGAATACGGCTGCACAGTAATGTCTCTTATTGATGGTGGTTATGATATAGTTTAGGGCCTTGAGCGTGGCTGAGGTGCACCCATGACCAGCTCTGAAAGCAGATTGCATAGTGGAGAAGGTATGGTGGGATTCGAAATGGTCGGTGATCTGTTTGTTAACTTGGCTTTCGAAGACCTTAGAAAGGCAGGGTAGGATAGATATAGGTCTGTAGCGGTTTGGGTCTAGAGTGTCTCCCCCTTTGAAGAGGGGGATGACCGGGGCAGCTTTCCAATCTTTGGGAATCTCAGACGATACGAAAGAGAGGTTGAACAGGCTAGTAATAGGGGCCGACGCTCTTCTCTGTATTGCAACAATTTCGGCAGATAATTTTAGAAAGAGAGGGTCCAGATTGTCTAGCCCGGCTGGTTTGTAGGGGTCCAGATTTTGCAGCTCTTTCAGAACATCAGCTATCTGGATTTGGGTGAAGGAGAAATGTGGGAGGCTTAGGCCAGTGGCTGTGGGGGATGCAGGGCTGTTGACCGGAGTAGGGGTAGCCAGGTGGAAAGCATGGCCAGCCTTGGAAAAACGCTTATTGAAATTCTCAATTATAGTGGATTTATCGGTGGTGACAGTGTTTCCTAGCCTCAGTGCAGTGGGCAGCTGGGAGGAGGTGCTCTTATTCTCCATGGACTTTACAGTGTCCCAGAACTTTTTTGAGTTTGTGCTACAGGATGCATATTTTTGCTTGAAAAAGCTAGTCTTAGCCTTCCTAACTGCCTGTGTATATTGGTTCCTAACATCCCTGAAAAGTTGCATATCACGGGGGCTGTTCGGTGCTAATGCAGAACGCCACAGGATGTTTTTGTGCTGGTCAAGGGCAGTCAGGTCTGGAGAGAACCAAGGGCTATATCTGTTCCTGGTTCTAATTTTTTTGAATGGGGCATGCTTATTTAAGATGGTGAGGAAGGCATTTTAAAGAATAACCAGGCATCCTCTACTGACGGGATGAGGTCAAAATCCTTCCAGGATACCCGGGCCAGGTCGATTAGAAAGTGACCAACAGAATCATATCTGTATTCCCAGTCATGTGAAATCAATAGATTAAGGCCTAATTTATTAATTTCAATTTACTGATTTCCTTATATGAACTGTAACTCAGTAAAATCAGTAAAAGGAAGGAAGGAAAATACAGAAATCATCCCCGTATGATGCATCATGAAATAAATTCAAGGAAGCATGAAGATAAAGAAAACAAAAATGAAATCTGCCAACCTGTTGTCCTGTGGGGGTATCGGTTGGGGTATCGAAGATCCTTTCAATAAAAATTTTTTTTTCCAAAAAATGTTTCCTCTTTCCAACGTCTGACTTGATTTAGACTCCTTAATAAAGCAGTCTACAACTTTACCATCGGCACAATCAACCTTGCAGTCAGTCGCCTTTGATAGTAGATTGCGCGTGGGGAATGGATTGTTTCGTTCTAAACCTACAGGTGTCCCACGCGTGAGCGTATTGCAGGGGTATCCACTTTTTTGTTGTATTAGTACAGTTCTTTAGGGTGTTTTAGCTTATTATTGTAGCCTATCAGAGTTTAACCTCTTGACACCAGGGGGGCGCCATTTCGACCATGTAAAAATTTGTTCCCAAATTAAACTGCCTCGTACTCAATTCTTGCTCGTACAATATGCATATTATTATTACTATTGGATAGAAAACACTCTCTAGTTTCTAAAACCGTTTGAATTATTTCTCTGAGTGAAACAGAACTCATTCTGCAGCACATTTCCTGTCAGGGAGTGAGATTTCAGAAATCGAGGTCCCTGTTCTGAGGTCAGTTTATAAGTCCCCATGTAAGCCATCGGGCTACATGCACTGCATACGTCTTCCTCTAGATGTCAGTAAGCGGGGAGAATTTGAATGGAGTGGATTGCGCAATCTGGGGCCTTTATATAAGACCGTGGAACGGAAGTACCGTTCTTTTCAACGGTGCGCCTGACGCAAGAGGGACATTCCAATGGCGTCCTGCAAAGCTTTCGTTTTAGCAGTTCTATATCTCCGGTCATGTTTTTATTCGTTATAGTTGTTAAAGACATCATAAGGTAGTTAATTTAAACCGATTTATAGCAGTTTATATCAGTTTATTGCGATTTTCTGGGATTTCTTTGTGACGCGCTATCAGGAGTTGGACACCTCTCCTGCACATGGCTAACGTTAGCGGCTATTTCGACAGGACAAGAGGACATCTTTCAACCAAAAGACGATTGTTCTGGAGAAAGGACACCTTGCTCAAGATTCTGATGGAAGCTCAGCTAATAGTAAGCAGTCTTTATGCTGTTAATTCGTACTTATGTTGACAAATGTCAAATAATAATTCCGCCATGAATTATGGTGCGGTCTCGCTTTAGCGCACGCTGTATTGCGCAGTAACGTTAATTTTTAAAATCTAACACAGCGATTGCATTAAGAACTAATTTGTCTTTCATTTGCTGTCCAACTTGTATTTTTTAGTCAAGTTTATGAATAGTTTTCGATTAGAATAGGTGCCTCTCCAAGATGGCGCCGGACAGATTGCTTGAAGTTTTGGCCACTAATCACATTGTATAACCACGATTTGTGCCGCTAAATATGCACATTTTCGAACAAACTCTATATGCATTGTGTAATATGATGTTATAGGACTGTCATCTGAAGAATTCTGAGAAGGTTAGTGAAAAAATTAATATATTTTGGTGGTTTATACGTTATCGCTATTTTTGGCTTGAATCAATGCTGTTGTGATGTTTGCTATTGTGGTAAGCTAATATAACGCTATATTGTGTTTTCGCTGTAAAACACTTAGAAAATCTGAAATATTGTCTGGATTCACAAGATCTGTGTCTTTCATTTGCTGTACGCTGTGTATTTTTAAGAAATGTTTTATGATGAGTAATTAGGTAATACACGTTGCTCTCTGTAGTTATTCTAGTCGCTTTGGTGAGAGTTGTGATGGTGGCTGCAATGGTAAACTATGATTTATACCTGAAATATGCACATTTTTCTAACAAAACATATGCTATACAATAAATATGTTATCAGACTGTCATCTGATGAAGTTGTTTCTTGGTTAGTGGCTATTTATATCTTTATTTGGTCGAATTTGTGATAGCTACTGATGGAGTAAAAAACTGGTGGAGTAAAAAAAGTGGTGTCTTTTGCTAACGTGGTTAGCTAATAGATTTACATATTGTGTCTTCCCTGTAAAACATTTAAAAAATCAGAAATGATGGCTGGATTCACAAGATGTGTATCTTTCATCTGGTGTCTTGGACTTGTGATTTAATGATATTTAGATGCTAGTATTTACTTGTGACGCTATGCTAGTCAGCTTTTTTACTGATGGGGGTGCTCCCGGATCCGGGTTTGGGAGGAATTAGAGGTTAACGCACTTTAATTCACTTCAACTGTTTCTTATGGTACATGTCCTATCTGAGGTAAAGTTGATTTGTGTGGAGTTCCATGGAATGAGGGGGAACAGATGGATAATTTTTTCACTGGACGAAAAAAAGTCAGCCCATGAAGCCGTGCCTGCCTCAAGTAAAGTTATCATTAGAACTGTTATGTCGCCTATGTGTGAGCTGAGCATCTCAGAGCACTTTCATAAGAGATACACTTACATTTCTGTTGTGTCTTCTCCTATGTTTGCTCATGGGGTTGAATTATTATGTTGGACAGGAATTTATTTTAAGAGTGACAGAATGAGTATTGATATTGCAAACATCTTTCAACTTGTTCCCTTTGAATAGAGAGTTTTAATCACAAGTATGAACACAATTAATTAAGAAAATAACAAATTGCATCAACAGGTACACATACTTACACGAATCAAAGGCAATTTGATTTGTGTAAGTAAATTCCCATGTGTTTTTAAATAAAAGGTAACACAAAAACAAAGGTATTGTTCTTAGAGTCTGTCGCATTCCCACTCTGGCCCATCAGACAGATGGGGCACTTCGATAAAGTACATCTCCTTGTTGGCGGGAGGAGGAGGAGTACAGGGGGGGCTCCCCACTCCCGAATCTGGGCTTGAGGCCGCCTTAATCGCCGTGAGCGGATACGGATTTCCAGGGGCATACTTCATCTCCTTCTGGTGATGAGGAGGTGCTAAGAGCCCATTGCCTCTTCCAGAACCCTGGTGAGCATCGCCTTTCGGTTTAAAACGCTTGAGCTTGACCGTGTCCTTGCCATCGCCGGTGCAGGGCAGCAAGATGGCGACGTCCTTGCGGAACTTGGAGCTGAGGCCGAAGTAGATGAGCGGGTTGTAGAAGCTGGCCGACTTGGCAAAGAGGCGGGTGAAGATGCTGGTGAGACTGGGTACGTGGAAGCCACAGGCCGACCACATGGAGACCACAGCGTACGGCGACCACGCCAGGATGAATGCTGTGCAAATGACAATGGATACCTGGGAAAAAACAAAAGTTAGGATGACCATTAAATCATAACCCATCGTTTAACGGAACATTCCTATTGTTTGTACATCTGCAATTTTTTGGACTCTTGACACATGCTCACTCTAATATACACTGCTCAAAAAAATAAAGGGAACACTTAAACAACACAATGTAACTCCAAGTCAATCACACTTCTGTGAAATCAAACTGTCCACTTAGGAAGCAACACTGATTGACAATAAATTTCACATGCTGTTGTGCAAATGGAATAGACAAAAGGTGGAAATTTAGGCAGTTAGCAAGACACCCCCAATAAAGGAATGGTTCTGCAGGTGGTGACCACAGACCACTTCTCAGTTCCTATGCTTCCTGGCTGATGTTTTGGTCACTTTTGAATGCTGGCGGTGCTTTCACTCTAGTGGTAGCATGAGACGGAGTCTACAACCCACACAAGTGGCTCAGGTAGTGCAGTTCATCCAGGATGGCACATCAATGCGAGCTGTGGCAAAAAGGTTTGCTGTGTCTGTCAGCGGAGAGTCCAGAGCATGGAGGCGCTACCAGGAGACAGGCCAGTACATCAGGAGACGTGGAGGAGGCCGTAGGAGGGCAACAACCCAGCAGCAGGACCGCTACCTCCGCCTTTGTGCAAGGAGGTGCACTGCCAGAGCCCTGTAAAATGACCTCCAGCAGGCCACAAATGTGCATGTGTCTGCTCAAACGGTCAGAAACAGACTCCATGAGGGTGGTATGAGGGCCCAACGTCCACAGGTGGGGGTTGTGCTTACAGCCCAACACCGTGCAGGACGTTTGGCATTTGCCAGAGAACACCAAGATTGGCAAATTCGCCACTGGTGCCCTGTGCTCTTCACACAAGAAAGCAGGTTCACACTGAGCACATGAGCACATGTGACAGACGTGATAGAGTCTGGAGACGCCGTGGAGAACGTCTGCCTGCAACATCCTCCAGCATGACCGGTTTGGCGGTGGGTCAGTCATGGTGTGGGGTGGCATTTCTTTGTGGGGCCGCACAGCCCTGCCTGTGCTCGCCAGAGGTAGCCTGACTGCCATTAGGTACCGAGATGAGATCCTCAGACCCCTTGTGAGACCATATGCTGACACATGCACATTTGTGGCCTGCTGGAGGTCATTTTGCAGGGCTCTGGCAGTGCACCTCCTTGCACAAAGGCGGAGGTAGCGGTCCTGCTGCTGGGTTGTTGCCCTCCTACGGCCTCCTCCACGTCTCCATGTCTTCTTGTTTAGATTTTTGTATTGTATTTGTGAGACATTCTTTTTAATTTATTGTTAAAATATTTATCTTTACATATTTTTTCTCCCCAATTTCGTGGTATCCCATCTTGTCCCATCGCTGCAACTTCCGTACGGACTCGGGAGAGGCGACGGTCGAGAGCCATGCGTCCTCCGAAACACAACCCAGCCAAGCTGCACTGCTTCTTGACACAATTACCGCTTAACCCAGAAGCCAGCCGCACCAATGTGTCGGAGGAACACTGTATACTTGGCCACCGTGTCAGCGCCCAGCCCTCCACAGGAGTCGCTAGTGCATGATGGGACAAGAACATCCCTGCCGGCCAAACCCTCCCTTAACCCAGACGACGCTGGGCCAATTGTACGCCGCCCCATGGGTCTCACAGTCGCGGCCGGCTGCGACAGAGCCTGGACTCGAACCAGGATCTCTAGTGGCACAGCCTTAGACCACTGCGCCACTCGGGAGGCCATTTGTGAGACATTCTACTGCACGCTTGGAGCTAGTAACATAAGCATTTCACTCCACCTGCTGATAACCCCTGCAAATCTTTGTACATGGCCAATAAACGTTGATTTGATTTGAATCCTACTCACAATGGTGACGTCCCTTTCAATCTTCCTCTGCCTGTCCGTCAGGTCTCCCTCGGCGGCAATGGCGTTGCCTCTCTTCACTGTGTTGATGATGGACACGTAGGTGAAGAGCATGACCAGCACGGGGACGAAGAAGCAGAAGATGAGGATGGAGATGATGTAGGACTTGTAGATGGTGGAGTAGTTGGCTTTGGCCCAGTTGATTTCACACGTTCCGTAACCACGATCTAAAAGAAGGAGGAGTTTGAGATACACCATTTTTTTAACCTTCATGTGTTTGTATGTTGGCATTTTAAAAATATTTGTTCAGGTGAAGATAGCTTAAAATGTAAGAATTTCCTCTATTTTGGCACTTCGAAAAGTCAGGGTAAGTGTGAAAAAAGGTCCACATATGTCAAAATGTGGTCAGTTCTCGTTTAAAGATTGTCTTCTGCTAATGTTTTAGATAGCAACTTGCTTTAGTGCTATTATTTTTTTGGCGTCATTGTGCACATACAAATCTTGAAAATGTTGCCCCAACCAGAATGTTACAAGAACCTAACACAAGTAAGTGCCCCTGTATCAAATAGTATGTCACATGATTACTAGCCATGTTTATCTCACCTGTGTAACTCCCCCAGCCCAGAAGGGGCGCTCCCGACCAGAACACAGCCCCCAACCAGATGAATATTAGGCACACGCCTATGGTTGTGTTGGTTATGCAGTGAGCTAGGTAAGGGAAAAGAGTTGAAAGTTAAAAGAAAGGCTCCCACAAGAACATTGTATCTGACCAGAACATCTAGCCTACAGGGGGCATTTGTCTTCCAACTTTATTGGAATCATTGAGATGAAGATTAAAGGTTAAGGTCATGTCACAGTGTCTTACCTTTACTCGGATGGCATCCCTTGATGTATCTTGTGACACTGATGACAGTCAAAGTATTGATGCTGCTGAGGCCGAAGACCAAGGTGAAGAAGCCGTCCACCTGGGAAAGACCACCAATGCTGTTAGTGATGCTTAGAGGGGGTGTAGGGAAGAGAATCTCAAAACAAATACAGTAGAAAAAAAACGACATCCACTGTTCTTGCAGAAGTTGAAGGACTCCAATCACTCAGAAGATCAAGTTGAAACAAGTATCCTGCTGCTGAATACTTGTTTGGGTTCACGTACTTAACAAATCCATCATTAACCAATTACTGATTTTGTGTGAATAGGGCTCCTCTCTACTTTGCCAAATCCTTCTCCTGGTTGTTCAGTTTTCAGTTCACCAGGATGAACACGTATATTGCCAGAACACAGAAGAGCTGATCTAGCTACATTGAATGGAGTTAAAGATCAGTCCAGCACAGCTATGGTCAGCAGTGGTGAGTATGTCTGATCAAGATCGACAGCTTCTACCAAATTAACTTCAATTTATCTTCCTAGTAGAGACAGGAGCCAATGTACTTTGACTGATCAGATTACTTAATCTAATATATTTACATCCAAGCCCCATTCACTTTTGCCTCATGGTCAGATACACTTTGGAGGACAATACATATCTCTATTGGAGTGCATATGCATATGTCTATTCCCAATAGATAATTGGCCCTCTTTCTGGGACTCACCCACAAACAGGACCAAGCCTGGCCTGCTGAGGAGTGACGGACTCCATCCTAGCTGGAGGGGTTCTCTCATTTTATCTACCAACATAGACAGGGCTCTAACTCCTCTAGCTCTACAATGAAATAGGGTGCAGGCCAGGCAGCAGGCTATTAGTCAGCCTGCCAGCTTAGTGGAGTCTGCCACTAGCACAGTCAGTGTAGTCAGCTATCCCCATTGAGCCGTGTCTGTGCCTCGACCTAGGTTGGGCAAAACTAAACATGACGGTGTTCGCCTTAGCAATCTCACTAGAATAAAGACCTCCTCCATTCCTGCCATTATTGAAAGAGATCGTGATACCTCACATCTCAAAATAGGGCTACTTAATGTTAGATCACTCACTTCAAAGGCAGTTTTAGTCAATTAACTTATCACTGATCATAATCTTGATGTGATTGGCCTGATTGAAACATGGCTTAAGCCTGATGAATTTACTGTGTTAAATGAGGCCTCACCTCTTGGTTACACTAGTGACCATATCCCCCGTGCATCCCGCAAAGGCGGAGGTGTTGCTAACATTTACGACAGCAAATTTCAATTTACACAAAAATTTACGTTTTCGTCTTTTGATCTTCTAGTCATGAAATCTATGCAGCCTACTCAATCACTTTTTATAGCTACTGTTTACAGGCCTCCTGGGCCATATACAGCGTTCCTCACTGAGTTCCCTGAATTCCTATCGGACCTTGTAGTCATAGCAGATAATATTCTAATTTTGTTGATTTTAATATTCACATGGAAAAGTCCACAGACCCACTTCAAAAGGCTTTCGGAGCCATCATCGACTCAGTGGGTTTTGTCCAACATGTCTCTGGACCTACTCACTGTCACAGTCATAATCTGGACCTAGTTTTGTCCCATGGAATAAATGTTGTGGATCTTAATGTTTTTCCTCATAATCCTGGACTATCGGACCACCATTTTATTACGTTTGCAATCGCAACAAATAATCTGCTCAGACCCCAACCAAGGAGCATCAAAAGTCGTGCTATAAATTCTCAGACAGCCCAAAGATTCCTTGATGCACTTCCAGACTCCCTCTGCCTACCCAAGGACGTCAGAGGACAAAAATCAGTTAACCACCTAACTGAGGAACTCAATTTAACCTTGCGCAATACCCTAGATGCAGTTGCACCCCTAAAAACTAAAAATATTTGTCATAAGAAACTAGCTCCCTGGTATACAGAAAATACCCGAGCTCTGAAGTAAGCTTCCAGAAAATTGGAACGGAAATGGCGCCACACCAAACTGGAAGTCTTCCGACTAGCTTGGAAAGACAGCACCGCGCAGTATCGAAGAGTCCTCACTGCTGCTCGATCATCCTATTTTTCCAACTTAATTGAGGAAAATAAGAACAATC
Organism: Salvelinus namaycush; assembly: GCF_016432855.1. Classification (NCBI taxonomy): domain Eukaryota; kingdom Metazoa; phylum Chordata; class Actinopteri; order Salmoniformes; family Salmonidae; genus Salvelinus; species Salvelinus namaycush. The sequence goes on from NC_052345.1 coordinate 18,966,670, forward strand.
TGAAATTTATTTTTAATACTGTCGCAAAGCTAACTAAAAAGCAGCATTCCCCAAGAGAGGATGGCTTTCACTTCAGCAGTAATAAATTCATGATTTTTGAGGAAAAGATCATGATCATTAGAAAGAAAGCAAATTACGGACTCCTCTTTAAATCTGCGTATTCCTCCAAAGCTCAGTTGTCCTGGGTCTGCACAACTCTGCCAGGACCTAGGATCAAGAGAGACACTGAAGTGTTTTAGTACTATATCTCTTGACACAATGATGAAAAATATCATGGCCTCTAAACCTTCAAGCTGCATACTGGACCCTATTCCAACTAAACTACTGAAAGAGCTGCTTCCTGTGCTCGGCCCTCCTATGTTGAACATAATAAATGGCTCTCTATCCACCGGATGTGTACAAAACTCACTAAAAGTGGCAGTAATAAAGCCTCTCTTGAAAAAGCCAAACCTTGACCCAGAAAATATAAAAAAACTATCGGCCTATATCGAGTCTTCCATTCCTCTCAAACATTTTAGAAAAAGCTGTTGCGCAGCAACTCACTGCCTTCCTGAAGACAAACAATGTATACGAAATGCTTCAGTCTGGTTTTAGACCCCATCATAGCACTGAGACTGCACTTGTGAAGGTGGTAAATTACCTTTTAATGGCGTCAGACCGAGGCTCTGCATCTGTCCTCATGCTCCTAGACCTTAGTGCTGCTTTTGATACCATCGATCACCACATTCTTTTGGAGAGATTGGAAACCCAAATTGGTCTACATGGACAAGTTCTGGCCTGGTTTAGAACTTATCTGTCGGGAAAGATATCAGTTTGTCTCTGTGAATGGTTTGTCCTCTGACAAATCAACTGTAAATTTCGGTGTTCCTCAAGGTACCGCTTTAGGACCACTATTGTTTTCACTATATATTTTACGTCTTGGTGATGTCATTCGAAAACATAATGTTAACTTTCACTGCTATGCGGATGACACACAGCTGTACATTTCGATGAAACATGGTGAAGCCCCAAAATTGCCCTCGCTAGAAGCCTGTCTGGTGAAGACTGTGCCAGCCCCACGCACCAGGCCTCCTGTGCACCTCCCCAGCCCTGCACGTCTTGTGCCAGCTTGGCGCTTCAGACCTCCAGTGCGCCTCCACAGCCCGGTGAGTCCTGTGCCGGCTCTACGCACGGTTTCCCCAGTTCGCCAGGAGAACCCAGTGCGGTCTGTTCCAGCTCCCCGTACGTGCCGGGCTAAAGTGGGCATGCAGACAAGAGGAGCGGTGCAAGTGCTAAGCACCAGAGCTCCAGTGCTCCCCCAAAGCCCGGTTCGACCTGTGCCTGCGCTCTGGAGGTGCCGGGCTAGAGTGGGCATTCAGCCTGGAAGAGTGGTGCCAAGGCTACGCACCAGATCTCTAGTGCTCCCCCACAGCCTGGTTCATCCTGTGCCTCCTCCACGGACCAGGCCTCCAGCGACGGTCTCCAGTCCGGAGCCGCCAGCGACGGTCTCCAGTCCGGAGCCTCCAGCGACGGTCTCCAGTCCGGGGCCCGCAACAAGGGTGCCCAGTCCGGGGCCTGCAACGAGGGTGCCCAGTCCGGGGCCCGCAACGAGGGTGCTCAGTCCGGGGCCCGCTACGAGGGTGCCCAGTCCGGAGTCGGCGACGAGGGTCCCCGCACCAGAGGTGCGACCAAAGTGGGGTGAGCCAGTGGTGGAGCGGGGTCTGCGTCCCGCACCTGAGCCGCCACCGCGGATAGATGCCCACCCAGACCCTCCCCTATAGGTTTAGGTTTTGCGGCCGGAGTCCGCACCTTTGGGGGGGGGGGGGGGTACTGTCACGCCCTGACCTTAGAGATCCTTTTTATATCTCTATTTTGGTTTGGTCAGGGTGTGATTTGGGGTGGGCATTCTATGTTTTGTGTTTCTATGATTTTCTATTTCTATGTTTTGACCGGGTATGGTTCTCAATCAGGGACAGCTGTCTATCGTTGTCTCTGATTGGGAACCATACTTAGGTACCCCTTTTTCCCACCTGTCTTTGTGGGAAGTTGACTTTGTTTAGGGCACATAGCCTTTAGCTTCACGGTTTGTTTTTGTAGTGTTTATTGTTTTGTCCGGCGTCATTTTTATTAATAAAAGGAAAATATACGCTCTTCTTTTAACGGCCGTGACAGATGTGTTCTGCTTTCCCCGAAAAGTATTTTTGAAATCGGACACTGTGGTTGGATTAACGAGAAGTGGATCTTTAAAATGGTGTAAAATATTTGTATGGTTGAGGAATTTTAATTGACATTTCTGTTGTTTTGAATTTGGCGCCCTGCAATTTCACTGGCTGTTGGAGAGGTGGGACGCTAGCGTCCCGAACGATCCCAGAGAGGTTAAGTCTTTACTGAAGACTCATCTGTTCCGTAGGTCATATGATTGAGTGTAGTCTGGCCCAGGAGTGTGAAGGTGAACGGAAAGGCTCTGGAGCAACGAACCGCCCTTGCTGTCTCTGCCTGGCCGGTTCCCCTCTCTCCACTGGGATTCTCTGCCTCTAACCCTATTACAGGGGCTGAGTCACTGGCTTACTGGTGCTCTTCCATGCCGTCCCTAGGAGGGGTGCGTCACTTGAGTGGGTTGAGTCACTGACGTGATCTTCCTTTCTGGGTTGGCGCCCCCCTTGGGTTGTGCCGTGGCGAAGATCTTTGTGGGCTATACTCGGCCTTGTCTCAGGATGGTAAGTTGGTGGTTGAAGGTATCCCTCTAGTGGTGTGGGGGCTGTGCTTTGGCAAAGTGGGTGGGGTTATATCCTGCCTGTTTGGCCCTGTCCAGGGGTATCATCTGATGGGGCCACAGTGTCTCCTGACCCCTCCTGTCTCAGCCTCCAGTATTTATGCTGCAGTAGTTTATGTGTCGGGGGGCTAGGGTCAGTCTGTTATATCTGGAGTACTTCTCCTGTCTTATCCGGTGTCTTGTGTGAATTTAAGTATGCTCTCTCTAATTCTCTCTTTCTCTCTTTCTTTCTCTCTCTCGGAGGACCTGAGCCCTAAGACCATGCCTCAGGACTACCTGGCATGATGACTCCTTGCTGTCCCCAGTCCACCTGGCCGTGCTGCTGCTCCAGTTTCAACTGTTCTGCCTGCGGCTATGGAACCCTGACCTGTTCACTGGACGTGCTACCTGTCCCAGACCTACTGTTTTCAACTCTCTAGAGACAGCAGGAGCGGTAGAGATACTCTGAATGATCGGCTATGAAAGCCAGCTGACATTTACTCCTGAGGTGCTGACTTGTTGCACCCTCGACAACTACTGTGATTATTATTATTTGACCCTGCTGGTCATTTATGAACATTTGAACATCTTGGCCATGTTCTGTTATAATCTCCACCCGGCACAGCCAGAAGAGGACTGGCCACCCCTCATAGCCTGGTTCCTCTCTAGGTTTCTTCCTAGGTTTTGGCCTTTCTAGGGAGTTTTTCCTAGCCACCGTGCTTCTACACCTACATTGCTTGCTGTTTGGGGTTTTAGGCTGGGTTTCTGTACAGCACTTTGAGATATCAGCTGATGAAAGAAGGGCTATATAAATAAATTTGATTTGATTTGGATTTGGAGGAAAACCTTGGACCATAATTTAAAAAACACCTGGTGGGATGCTTCGAGCAGCATAGTATTTTCTGCAAATGGGGTTTCTCCATAATTGGAAACAAACCTGGGTTCAAATGCTATTTCAAATATCTAAATTCCTTTTACATACATTTGAAGTAAGTGTTCAGATATATTTTATTTGAAAAGGCAAGTAGTTATTATGTATTTGGAAATACACTTGGAAAGTATTTGAAAATACTCTCAAATACAATTTGGTAGATTTGGCTTTTACAAATAACAATTCAAATACTTCAATAAATGTACTTGTTTTGGGCTGTGTATTTAAAAAAACTAAAATACATTTTTCTGTGTATTTTAAATACCAAATACTCAAATACACATCTATTTGAACCCAGGTCTGGTTGGAAAGTAGTTACATGCCAGAGTTCATGTCCCATCATGAATTTTACTTGCTCCTTATTAGGGTAAGCAGACCCATTAAGCTCACGTACCCATTAAACCCACTTCCAATTTTGGATAAAAAAATAAATATATACATTTCCTGGTTTTTAATGTTTCAACCAATTCATCTGATTGTTATTTCCATACCAGTTTTTATTCTAAGACAATCAGATGTTTTATTATTAAGTTATTGACCGTGTTAAGGGTGTGTACTAGAGGCGAAGTCAGGTGCAGGAGAGCAGAGTATAGTGAACAGGCGCACTTTTTTATTCCGGTCCAACGAAACCACAAAAGTACATAAATGTGGCCAAACACGGAACATAGACAAAAAGTATGGCGTGTAACAATACCCACATAACATAAATACAATTTCACACAAAGACATGGAGGGGAACAGAGGACTAAATACATGCAGTGTGGTTAGGGAATGAAAACCAGGTGTGTATGGAACAAGACAAAACAAATGGAAATATGAAAAATGGAGCGGCGATGGCTAGAAAGCCGGTGACGTCGAACGCCGCCCGAACAAGGAGAGGAGCCGACTTCGGCGGAAGTTGTGACAGACAGCTACATGTATGTGTAAGTTCCTACTAGTTGTCAATTTCAAAACTGCAAAAAAACTTTGGTGTGGAGGTGACTCTGATGCACCTTTTTGTGTTACATTTTCTGTACCTTCTCAGATAAGTGATCACACTTAATGTAAAATTAAGATATTAATGTGAAGATATATGATAGCATACTACATGGGTATTAATGACTATTTCTTGCCAATTGAAAACATGGGTTTTTCATGCAACCAGTCGTTCCCATTGTCAGTCAATACAGTAGCAACACAACTTGGTGAACCACAACAATATAATAGATCTTAAGCACTCACAGTTCACATTTTTTTAATGCATTTAGTCTTATTTTACTGTTAAATAAACCTTGCATTGTTATACATGGTTGCCTTTTTTGTAAATTTGACATTTATCTCAGGTGGGCTTGAAGGGCACAGTAGCACCAAAATTACTCGCTCTATACAGAATGTAAATTAAAATAAAATAATATTGTTCAATATGATCAATACTAACGTCACATATTATTGTAGTCTATAGTGTATATTTATACCCCAAACCATTGGTTTCCAAATATTTCATGACTGAACTTTGCTATTCTGTCTTTTTTTTTTTTTTTACCATAAATCACTGTTGTTCCAATTAAGCCCAGTAGCCTGGTTTGCATTGAAACACATGGAAATTGTGTGTTGATATCCCTAATATTCAATGAACCTGACCATAAGTGTTTTTTCTTCAGATTTATTTTCATTCAAATACTCAAACTACATTTATGCATCTTATGCATCTATTCGTGGTTTCGTTGACCCAGATTAAAAACAATTAAGAACAATTAAAAGCCTCTGTACTCTCTCAAAGACGTTTGGAGTGGACAGATAGTCATTGATGCAGAGAGAGAAGAATAAGATCGGGGTTGAAGGATATCAAGGATGGAAGACCTAGAAGTATTGGACAAAAATGGAAACAAATGATGGACAAGAAGATGACTATTGGATGACTGCTTATGCAGTTAGAGCCAGGGGCATTGTCATATTGTCCATCGTTCATCCAGGTTTCTCTATATTTGGGCTCACCACATGTACCTTTGTAATATAACAGTAGAGAGGGAAATTTTAAACTGTCTTCACACAGGCTTTAGGAAGACAAGATGAACTAACGAACAAGAATAAGACTACAGCAAATGTGAACCAGCTTTCAGATAATTCATTAAAAGTTGTTTGTGTTATGGTCTTTGTGCATGGCGTCTTATCCACAGAGGGCCGGCGAGGGTGCATGTTTTTGTTCTAACCAAGCAGTATCACTGACTCAACTTATCAAGTCTTGGTTGAAGTCTATGATTAGTTGATTAGTCGAATCAGGTGTGTACCGGTTGGCATGAACAAAAGCCTGGGCACACATTGTTCTCTGCGGATACGATTGGACACCCACTTTTATGAGTGTTACACCCATGTTGAATAGTAATGATCAGTTGATTTTAATAACTTTAGGGGAGATTACTATAATTTAAATTTACATACAATATGTCAGTTTGTAAGTTTTCAGCATTAGGAAATATATTTACATGTATTATTTTAGAGGTGGGCTTATTTGGAACACCCATGGGCTTAAAGGGTACATTTAATACCCATTAAACCCAGTCCTGTCATGTTTTGTCATTGATCATCATGTCTTGTCCCTGTGCTTCCCTCTGCTGGTCTTATTAGGTTCTTTCCCTCTTTCTATCCCTCTCTCTCCCCCTCCCTCTCTCCCTCTCTCGCTCTCTCTCTCTATCGTTCCGTTCCTGCTCCCAGCTGTTTCCCATTCTCCTAACTACCTCATTTACTCTTTCACACCTGTCCCCTATTTTACCCTCTGATTAGAGTCCCTATTTCTCCCTCTGTCTTCCGCTTCTGTCCTTGTCGGATTCTTGTTTGATGTTTGCTGTTCTGTGTCCTTGTTCCGCCCTGTCGTGTTTTTGCCTTCTTCAGATGCTGCGTGTGAGCAGGTGTCTATGTCAGCTACGGCCTGTGCCTTCCTGAAGCGACCTGCAGTCTGTGGTCGCGTCTCCAGTCGTTCCTCTCTTCTGACGAGAGGATTTCAGTTTCCTGTTTTGGATTTACCTTTGATAATATCCAGGAGAATCATTGTTTGTTTAAGACTGGAATAAAGACTCTGTTTCTATTACGTCGCTTTTGGGTCCTCATTCACCAGCATAACAGAAGAATCCGACCAAGAATGGACCCAGCGACTACGGATTCTCGCAACACTGCCGTCGAGTTCCAGGGAGCTATGCTCGGCAGACACGAGCAGGAATTGTCTGCTGCTCGTCATGCCGTTGAGACCCTGGCCGCTCAGGTCTCCGACCTCTCAGGACAGTTTCAGAGTCTTCGTCTCGTGCCACCAGCTACTTCCTGGTCTTCCGAGTCTCCGGAACCTAGGGTTAATAACCCACCATGTTACTCTGGGCAACCCACTGAGTGTCGCTCCTTTCTCACCCAGTGTGATATTGTGTTCTCTCTCCAGCCCAACACATACTCAAGAGAGAGAGCTCGGATCGCTTACGTCATATCACTCCTTACTGGTCGGGCTCGGGAGTGGGGCACAGCTATCTGGGAGGCAAGGGCTGAGTGTTCTAACGATTATCAGAACTTTAAAGAGGAGATGATACGGGTTTTTGATCGTTCAGTTTTTGGGAAGGAGGCTTCCAGGGCCCTGGCTTCCCTATGTCAAGGTGATCGATCCATAACGGATTACTCTATAGAGTTTCGCACTCTTGCTGCCTCCAGTGACTGGAACGAGCCGGCGTTGCTCGCTCGTTTTCTGGAGGGACTCCACGCTGAGGTTAAGGATGAGATTCTCTCCCGGGAGGTTCCTTCCAGCGTGGACTCTTTGATTGCACTCGCCATCCGCATAGAACGACGGGTAGATCTTCGTCACCGAGCTCGTGGAAGAGAGCTCGCGTTAACGGTGTTCCCCCTCTCCGCATCTCAACCATCTCCTCCCACCGGCTCAGAGACTGAGCCCATGCAGCTGGGAGGTATTCGCATCTCGACTAAGGAGAGGGAACGGAGAATCACCAACCGCCTTTGCCTCTATTGCGGTTCTGCTGGACATTTTGTCATGTCATGTCCAGTAAAAGGCCAGAGCTCATCAGTAAGCGGAGGGCTACTGGTGAGCGCTACTACTCAGGTCTCTCCATCAAGATCCTGTACTACCTTGTCGGTCCATCTACGCTGGACCGGTTCGGCTGCTTCCTGCAGTGCCTTGATAGACTCTGGGGCTGAGGGTTGTTTTATGGACGAAGCATGGGCTCGGAAACATGACATTCCTCTCAGACAGTTAGGGAAGCCCACGCCCATGTTCGCCTTAGATGGTAGTCTTCTCCCCAGTATCAGATGTGAGACACTACCTTTAACCCTCACAGTATCTGGTAACCACAGTGAGACCATTTCCTTTTTGATTTTTCGTTCACCTTTTACACCTGTTGTTTTGGGTCATCCCTGGCTAGTATGTCATAATCCTTCTATTAATTGGTCTAGTAATTCTATCCTATCCTGGAACGTTTCTTGTCATGTGAAGTGTTTAATGTCTGCTATCCCTCCTGTTTCTTCTGTCCCCTCTTCTCAGGAGGAACCTGGTGATTTGACAGGAGTGCCGGAGGAATATCATGATCTGCGCACGGTCTTCAGTCGGTCCAGAGCCAACTCTCTTCCTCCTCACCGGTCGTATGATTGTTGTATTGATCTCCTTCCGGGGACCACTCCTCCTCGGGGTAGACTATACTCTCTGTCGGCTCCCGAACGTAAGGCTCTCGAGGATTATCTGTCTGTTTCTCTCGACGCCGGTACCGTGGTGCCTTCTTCCTCTCCCGCCGGAGCGGGGTTTTTTTTTGTTAAGAAGAAGGACGGTACTCTGCGCCCCTGCGTGGATTATCGAGGGTTGAATGACATAACGGTTAAGAATCGTTATCCGCTTCCCCTTATGTCGTCAGCCTTCGAGATTCTGCAGGGAGCCAGGTTCTTTACTAAGTTGGACCTTCGTAACGCTTACCATCTCGTGCGCATCAGAGAGGGGGACGAGTGGAAAACGGCGTTTAACACTCCGTTAGGGCATTTTGAATACCGGGTTCTGCCGTTCGGTCTCGCTAATGCTCCAGCTGTCTTTCAGGCATTAGTTAATGATGTACTGAGAGACATGCTGAACATCTTTGTTTTCGTTTACCTTGACGATATCCTGATTTTTTCACCGTCACTCGAGATTCATGTTCAGCACGTTCGACGTGTACTCCAGCGCCTTTTAGAGAATTGTCTCTACGTGAAGGCTGAGAAGTGCGCCTTTCATGTCTCCTCTGTCACATTTCTCGGTTCTGTTATTTCCGCTGAAGGCATTCAGATGGATCCCGCTAAGGTCCAGGCTGTCAGCGATTGGCCCGTTCCTAAGTCACGTGTCGAGTTGCAGCGCTTTCTCGGTTTCGCTAATTTCTATCGGCGTTTCATTCGTAATTTCGGTCAAGTGGCTGCTCCTCTCACAGCTCTGACTTCTGTCAAGACGTGCTTTAAGTGGTCCGGTTCCGCCCAGGGAGCTTTTGATCTCCTCAAGAAGCGTTTTACATCCGCTCCTATCCTTGTTACTCCTGACGTCACTAAACAATTTATTGTCGAGGTTGACGCTTCAGAGGTGGGCGTGGGAGCCATTCTGTCCCAGCGCTTCCAGTCTGACGATAAGGTCCATCCTTGCGCTTATTTTTCTCATCGCCTATCGCCATCGGAACGCAACTATGATGTGGGTAACCGCGAACTGCTCGCCATCCGCTTAGCCCTAGGCGAATGGCGACAGTGGTTGGAGGGGGCGACCGTCCCTTTTGTCGTTTGGACTGACCATAAGAACCTTGAGTACATCCGTTCTGCCAAACGACTTAATGCACGTCAAGCTCGTTGGGCGTTGTTTTTCGCTCGTTTCGAGTTCGTGATTTCTTATCGCCCGGGAAATAAGAACACCAAGCCTGATGCCTTATCCCGTCTCTTTAGTTCTTCTGTGGCTTCTACCGACCCCGAGGGGATTCTCCCTGAGGGGCGTGTTGTCGGGTTGACTGTCTGGGGAATTGAGAGACAGGTAAAGCAAGCACTCACTCACACTGCGTCGCCGCGCGCTTGTCCTAGTAACCTTCTGTTCGTTCCTGTCTCTACTCGTCTGGCTGTTCTTCAGTGGGCTCACTCTGCCAAGTTAGCTGGCCACCCCGGCGTTCGGGGTACGCTTGCTTCTATTCGCCAGCGGTTTTGGTGGCCTACTCAGGAGCGTGACACGCGCCGTTTCGTGGCTGCTTGTTCGGACTGCGCGCAGACTAAGTCAGGTAACTCTCCTCCTGCCGGTCGTCTCAGACCGCTTCCCATTCCTTCTCGACCATGGTCTCACATCGCCTTAGACTTTATTACCGGTCTGCCTTCGTCTGCGGGGAAGACTGTGATTCTTACGGTTGTCGATAGGTTCTCTAAGGCGGCACATTTCATTCCCCTCGCTAAGCTTCCTTCCGCTAAGGAGACGGCACAAATCATCATTGAGAATGTGTTCAGAATTCATGGCCTCCCGTTAGACGCCGTTTCAGACAGAGGCCCGCAATTCACGTCACAGTTTTGGAGGGAGTTCTGTCGTTTGATTGGTGCTTCCGTCAGTCTCTCTTCCGGGTTTCATCCCCAGTCTAACGGTCAAGCAGAAAGGGCCAATCAGTCGATTGGTCGCATATTACGCAGCCTTTCTTTTCGAAACCCTGCGTCTTGGGCAGAACAGCTCCCCTGGGCAGAATACGCTCACAACTCGCTTCCTTCGTCTGCTACCGGGCTATCTCCGTTTCAGAGTAGTCTTGGGTACCAGCCTCCTCTGTTCTCGTCCCAGCTCGCCGAGTCCAGCGTTCCCTCCGCTCAGGCTTTTGTCCAACGTTGTGAGCGCACCTGGAGGAGGGTCAGGTCTGCACTTTGCCGTTACAGGGCGCAGACTGTGAGAGCCGCCAACAAACGTAGGATTAAGAGCCCTAGGTATTGTCGCGGTCAGAGAGTGTGGCTTTCCACTCGTAACCTTCCCCTTACGACAGCTTCTCGCAAGTTGACTCCGCGGTTCATTGGTCCGTTCCGTGTCTCTCAGGTCGTCAATCCTGTCGCTGTGCGACTGCTTCTTCCGCGACATCTTCGTCGCGTCCACCCTGTCTTCCATGTCTCCTGTGTCAAGCCTTTTCTTCGCGCCCCCGTTCGTCTTCCCTCCCCCCCCCCCGTCCTTGTCGAGGGCGCACCTATTTACAAGGTACGGAAGATCATGGACATGCGTTCTCGGGGACGTGGTCACCAGTACTTAGTGGATTGGGAGGGTTACGGTCCTGAGGAGAGGAGTTGGGTTCCATCTCGGGACGTGCTGGACCGTTCGTTGATTGATGATTTCCTCCGTTGCCGCCAGGGTTCCTCCTCGAGTGCGCCAGGAGGCGCTCGGTGAGTGGGGGGGTACTGTCATGTTTTGTCATTGATCATCATGTCTTGTCCCTGTGCTTCCCTCTGCTGGTCTTATTAGGTTCTTTCCCTCTTTCTATCCCTCTCTCTCCCCCTCCCTCTCTCCCTCTCTCGCTCTCTCTCTCTATCGTTCCGTTCCTGCTCCCAGCTGTTTCCCATTCTCCTAACTACCTCATTTACTCTTTCACACCTGTCCCCTATTTTACCCTCTGATTAGAGTCCCTATTTCTCCCTCTGTCTTCCGCTTCTGTCCTTGTCGGATTCTTGTTTGATGTTTGCTGTTCTGTGTCCTTGTTCCGCCCTGTCGTGTTTTTGCCTTCTTCAGATGCTGCGTGTGAGCAGGTGTCTATGTCAGCTACGGCCTGTGCCTTCCTGAAGCGACCTGCAGTCTGTGGTCGCGTCTCCAGTCGTTCCTCTCTTCTGACGAGAGGATTTCAGTTTCCTGTTTTGGATTTACCTTTGATAATATCCAGGAGAATCATTGTTTGTTTAAGACTGGAATAAAGACTCTGTTTCTATTACGTCGCTTTTGGGTCCTCATTCACCAGCATAACAAGTCCGGACTTTCCACATATTTTATCAAATATTTTTCTCTTATATAAACAAATGGTGAAAATCAAGTCATACAATTTCACAATGAGAGATTCATCTTTCATATTATCTCCACTTTTCTTACAACAATTAGGGAAAGTATATGTTAGAAATGTCTAAACTTAGATTATGGTGGGCTTAATAGGTACACTTATCCTATAGTCCGCAATCTCATTTTTGACAACTTCTCTCACCTTACTCTGACCCAGTCATTCTATAATCAAGCTTTCAATGTCTGCTGACCTCAGGACCACTTTTCTTTATCAGAAGAAACTCTCCTCATCTGTCCTTTCTGCCCTGTTACTTAATTATTTTTTTTTTATCTCAGTCTTTTAAAAATAATTTCTGTCTCCTCTCAGTTCGTTTTCATTTGGATGTTTTCTTATTGTTTTTAGCATTGGCCAATAGTAAATGAAAAGATTATTGTTCAGTGTTAGTTGGACATTATTCAACTACGGTTTGTCCCAAACAAGCAGCAACACCTGCTTGGGGAAATAACTGTAATCAACATTAAAACACACACACACACACACACACACACTGTTGTTGTGTTAACACGTTTGATACAAATAGAACATTGCATTCGTTTTTCATTGCATTCGGGTTTTTTTTAAGGGGGCATTTTCTCACATTGTGCACTAAAACAAAAACCCATGTGGTAAATTGATTGATAGGCTTGAACCAAAATGTATATTTTCAAGAGGCCCCAATAAAACAAGGTAATGGATATTGCTCGTCAATCACGTGTACGCAAGGAACCAGACATTACAGGACACCTTAATGATATTAGCCCTTGTGCAAATCACGCTTCCTCTTTAATCAAATGCTATAAGCATGTACCAAACCTTAACCATCCATCTATGTTTGGCTGTTGGTGTGGCAAAAGCATTCTTATTCCCCCCTAAGATAGTGTTAAAATTATATTACTTCAGGTAAAGCCTACAGACCTTTTCTCCTGTGCTGTAGTTAGCAATATAATGCCTTTGTGACACCTTGTAAAACCAAACCTCTCGCTTCTTCCAGGTGACTCATCGTCATCACTTAAAGTGATGAATGTGCCAACACGCTACTTTTTATTGAATTAATGATCAACTGTCCGAAGCACCCATTGTTAATATTCTATTCGTAACCAAGCTAATAATAGAAAGGACCATCCCCCCCAAAGAACCATTGTAGTGTAGTGAATATAATGATCTGTTGCAACACATTTCTATGCTTTATCCATTGTGTTATGTTTACTTAGTCTCCATTCGGTGTGGACCATTGATATTCTTAACTAGGCAATTACCAGGAAATGATAAAGAACTGGCAATAGAAACTAAGCCATAGAGCAGTGTTTTTGCAATTCGGCAATCGTAAAGGTAAGTTGTCTTGTTTGTGTATTTGACATTTGTGTAGAGGATGGCGAAGTCAGCATCTCACAGTGACATCACCTTCCAGGAGACCTGAACGACTAAAGTCCTGTCCAATCATGCCATGTTTTACGGGATGGCGGTCATGTCTGTGTCTTGTGAGTATTGCAGTGAGTGAGTATGGTATCAGATCCTGCAGTAGGCACATGCAACACATTACCATTCACATCCAATACAAATGTGAAGCATCTCACTTCTCAAAACAACTTTTCCCCCTCCAACCAGATACCCTCATTGCCTACCTGACATGTCCAGATCGAGGTAACCAGGTATCCGTTGTCCCGGAACACATTGAAGATCTCCAGGATCCCTCGGGAGTAGCCGAAGATGGAAATACCGGCGTCGGAGATGGCCAGGTTAAAGGTCAGATAGTCCGTGGGCTGCAGCGACGCACGCTGCTTGTACAGGACGAAGATCACAATACTGTTGCCAAACCACGACAGCCAACCTGACGAGGAAAGAAAACATTGACATACTAACTGATTGGCTTTATATAGCTAAAAACACTACATAGAGGGAAACTCATACCTATGAGCAAAGGCCTTATCAGTTTTGTGAAATGTAATGGAATTGTAGTCACACCACACAAAATGCAGCTCATAAAGCAGCATGAAACATTGAGGTGACAAAGTGCCTCATCTGTGATTTTAACCTACTGACCTTCTCTTCAAACACTGCATATTCAAATACTAAAATTAGCATAAATCTTCCTTCATGAAATGTCCTTTAGAGCTAATAGTAGGTATTTACATGATAGGTAGCCTACCTATCCTGTAAATAAAATGACAGTCACCCTATTGATTTCAAAAGTCAGGATCAATTTAAATAAATGCAAATACATTTGCCCCAATTAACAGGTAATTACACGTCTTTCTGCCCTCTCTTAAAGAACGTCAGATTGGCTGGCTGCCATTCTTTCTTGATTGACGATTTCCACGGCTTAGACAGGATCTGAATGGCTGCAGGATTCACCCCTCTTTGTCCTGGGCTACTTATAGCACCAAACCCACTAACCGTTGCCCATACACCACACTGACAGTAACAGTAGTATAACAACTGCATTAACGAAGGTTTCTGGTTTTGGTGATTTGTATTCTGCAGTGCAATCGAACTCTTCATCCAATTGTTGTTTATTGCGATGCCAAATTGTGGTAGAGTAAATAAAGAACAAGATAAATGTAGACTACTCTCTGGATGATTTTTTTTTTGTAAATTAGTAAAAACTACTGTCATTCGTCTTACCCTAACGTTTAGGTAATAAAATAACTATTATGAAGTGGTAAACTAGCCATTAGTGACATTTTCCCAGATTTTTTTTGCCATGAAAGCAAAACTAAATAAAGTATTTGCATCATAAAAGCAAAGCTACATTTAAAAAAACGGAATTACGTTCCAACAACTACATAAGCAAGTTCTCCCACCTAGCACCAGCAGGTATACTCCTATAATGGTCTCCCCTTGATCCGAGAAAGGTGGGTCTTTATTCGACATGGTAAAATTGTTGTTCCTCCATGGAATGTTAGCCACTTGAAAAGCATTATTGGCTGACATTTTGTTGTCCGAACGTTCCAGCTGCCGAGACATACACGGAGCTGCGCGCTCTCTACTTGCTAAGACACAAAGGTGCTTCCTCTGAGAAAACACTTGACCGGCTCCTCTTTCTCTAAATCCAGTCTAAAAATATTATTCGGCGCACAGTGTGTTGTCTGAGAGGGATGACGTGTACTTAGCTAATCCCAATTATACCCCGAGGTTGATAACCTGCGGGGGAAAATCACTTGTTGTTTCTGACTTGAGCTATGTTGTTTAGTCCTCGAGGAAATTGATTTGCAACTAAGGAAACGTCAGTGTGTTATTGTATTTGGGTGAAGTTGTAGGCTAAGCACAAGTTGTTGTGGGTTTCATTTACTACATGATTAGCTCCATTTAATAAAGCCCAGTGTATAATGAAAAATATTAGTTGAGTAGCCAGCCTATACGTTTTACACGGACGCGCTGCTGTCAAATTGAGAGCAAGTCGGCGACTGCAGACAAGGACTCCCATGTAGCCTAAAACCGCTGTCCAAGGTGCTGAAAATGAGAGCGCTTGCAATAAATTAGGCTTTTACTTGTCTAGATAGTCTAAATACGTTGTTGCAGTGCAATGATGTTGCTCTTGCTGCTGGTGATGCTCTGATCCACCTCTACGCAGATGACACCATTCTGTATACTTCTGGCCCTTCTTTGAACGCTGTGTTAACAAACCTCCAGACGGGCTTCAATGCCATACAACTCTCCTTCCGTGGCCTCCAACTGCTCTTAAATGCAAGTAAAACTAAATGCATGCTCTTCAACCGATCGCTGCCCGCACCTGCCCATCCATCCAGCATCACTACACTCTGGATGGTTCTGACTTAGAATATGTGGACAACTACAAATACCTAGGTGTCTGGTTAGACTGTAAACTCTCCTTCCAGACTCACATTAAGCATATCCAATCCAAAGTTAAATCCAGAATCGGCTTCCTATTTCGCAACAAAGCAGCCTTCACTCATGCTGACAAACATACCCTCGTAAAACTGACTATCCTACCGATCCTTGACTTCGACAGTGTCATTTACAAAATAGCCTCCAACACTCTACTCAGCAAATTGGATGCAGTCTATCACAGTGCAATCTGGTATGGGGCTTTTGGTTTTGTCACCAAAGCCCCATATACTACCCACCACTGCGACCTGTACGCTCTCGTTGGCTGGCCCTCGCTTCATATTCGTCGCCAAACCCACTGGCTCCAGGTTCTCTATAAGTCTTTGCTAGGTAACGCCCCGCCTTATCTCAGCTCACTGGTCACCATAGAATTGCAAAAATCGCTGAAGCTGGAGACTCATATCTCCCTCACTAACTTTAAGCATCAGCTGTCAGAGCAGCTTACAGATCATTGCACTTGTACATAGCTCATCTGTAAATAGCCCACCCAACTAGCTCATCCCTATATATATATATATTTATTTTTCTCCTTTGCACCCGAGTATCTCTACTGCACATTCATCTTCTGCACATCTGTCACTCCAGTGTTTAATTGCTAAATTGTAATTATTTTGCCACTATGGCCTATTTATTGCCTTACCTCCCTAATCTTACTTCATTTGCACACACTGTATATAGACTTTTCTATTGTGTTATTGACTGTATGTTTGTTTACTCCATGTGTAACTCTGTGTTGTTTGTGTGGTACTGCATGGCTTTATCTTGGCCAGGTCGCAGTTGTAAATGAGAACTTGTTCTCAGCTGGCCTACCTGTTAAATAAAGGTGAAATATATATATTTTTTAAATGTTCTGTTCCAAAATGACAAGCACTATTGTGGTTATCTGTAGTGTGGTTTCTAGTGGTTTCTAGCAGTTTCTAGTGGTTTCTAGTGGTTTCTAGCGCCTATGTGGCAAGTTGATAATTTTTTCTTCATATGAATTTGGCTCTAGCGTTTGAACGGTTTAAGTTACAAAAACCTATGACCCTGTTCCTGAAAGCTACGACTCTCAGGAACATGTATATGCTTTCTATTTCCCTCTCTGATGCTCACAAGGACTCGTTGAAAGGGAGTGTGAGGGAAATTACTGAGGGAAATTAATTCAAAGCATACTTCCTTCAGATTGGAATTTGGCATTCCCTGATTTGAGATACTTAGCTTTCAGATGATTTTAAAATGACCGAATTACTTTTAGTTAAAACACTTTTAATAGTTATTTAAATAAAATAAAAATGGTGGGCGATCGTTGTGCCTTTTCCTTTTCAATGATGATCAAATGTTTCGGTTGCACCTCGACTCTCATTGGTTGAGCACTCTCCACTTCTTTCCTAATTACTTTTATCAACATTTAATTTGAAGAAAAGTGCTTTATTGGTGTGTGTGCGTTGCTTTTTTTATACTGTTCTTCCAAAGAATAATCGCATGTGGAAAATGCCCGGCCCCCCTGCAATTAACCTTTTTTACATCTGGCCTCTGTAAGAATATAGTTGAATATTTTTTTAATTTGAAACAATCTGCAGACCTTTTGTTTAGTTTGACCTTCCTTTGGTAACCGCAGTGCAATAACAAAACCATAATGAATAGCCTATGTTGTGTTGATTGTGACTTGTGTGACTATAAGATGCCAACTGTATTTAAGACCCGGTTTGAGGATTGATACATGCAGTAGCTGGTAGACATTTGTATAGTGGAAGACGCTCTGAATTCTTTGCCTTGTGAACTGCAAAGGGAAAAGTCAAACTGTGTACATAGGTCATCCCTTTACTGTCATGGCCTCTCTGCTAGGGTCAGGCTCATTAGGAGCTTACTGAGCTAATGTGACCTCAAAGAGACATGCTGCTTAAACTGATTGCTGTAGAGTCATGTTTAATGTTGAACTTTGGCACGGTGAACAGATCACAGAACTACGTACTTTCCACCTGCAGTAGAGCGGTGTGCAATCTCAGAACAGATTTTACACCAGTAAAATTGAAGGTGTGACGTGGAAATGGACGTCATGAGCTGAACACACACACCAGCTGTGTCTTGATACCCATTGTTACACGCACACACACGCCAGCCGGCTCTTGATAGCCAATGTCCCTGCATGTTAACATCTGTAGCTTTCAGACTCATAGCAGCTGGGTTCATTCATAAAATGAATTATATTACGTCATTCTATCAGACGTCAGCCGTAACCAGGAAGCCCAGTCCTCCCTTTCACCTCAGCCAGTCTAAGTGCACTCCTAGACCACCAGTAACAGCTAGCTGAGCGCACCAAGCGTATGCATGGGAGTCAAATGATGGTGTCGGCTTCAAGCGCCTTTATGAAGGTAATGATCCGAGACAAGAGGGCCCTTCATTTGGTGAGTCATGGTTTGTGAGTAATGTTCTGACGAAAGGACGCCGCTGTTCCTGCGTAGCAGCTTTCAACGAGGGCTCTTAAGCATGCGTCAGCACCCAACCCGTGGCTTGACCGCTGATTCTCTTTCTCTGTCTTTCTTTCTCTTGGACTTCGGGCTCTTTTTCGTTCTCTTCTTTTCTCCCTTAGAAGCCACGTGTTTTTATTGAACTGTGTAACATATGTTGGAAGTCCTTGAAATTCTAATAAGGAAATTCACAAAAGAATGCACTATGGACCGTAAATACATAAAAGAGTTTTCAGTTTTCTTGTACAGAGCATTTCCTACTGTACAAAGCCTCAATTTAGGAAGCTTCTTCCAAAGTTTAATTTTACCATGGCAACTCAAATGAAATTGCTTGAGAAACAATTATATTGAAGATATTTTTACATAAGAAAAGTAACACAATTAACTGTCAGAGTAGGTGTTATATCCAACTCCAAGGTGAAAGCACATTGAATGTGAACATCTGTCTCTCTCTTCACTCTTGCTCTTTTCTCCCTCTTTTTCTCCCTCTCTCCTTTCTATTTCTACCGCATCGCCTTTAATGTTTCACTACAGGATTTATGTTCTTCTCTCCTCTAATGCGGTCGTGTACGAATTCCCCTCTTTCTCCGTCTGACGGGCGCAAATGGAAGCCGTTTGGCCTTAGCGAGGGGTGTTAATGACTCCCCTCCTGTGGCGTGTGTGGGGAGGAAGCGTAGGATGAGGGTTTCGGGAGGCGGGAGGGGGGAGGGATCCATGTCAATTTAACGGTGCAAATAGCATTAAGTGATCAGAACTTAAAGTGGGACTGATAGCATTTTAGCAACATGAAATCTTAATAAAATCGGTTCATATACACCCACAGGAACAATATGACACTTTTAAAAAACATTTTCTGACAAGTGAGCACTTAGATATGGTCATAACCATTTTTAACGTTAACGTTAAAAACGTTAACGTTTTCATAAATGTATAGAACATCTGGGAAAGACGTGCACTAAAGCATTTGTAAAACAAAAATCTAAGCAATATAGAGTGGTAAAGCGGCCGTGCACTTGGACAATTAATAAACTGCAGTAAATAAAACCTAATACAAACATGTCTTGTCCAGGACCAGTGTCTACGCAGACCGATGCGCCATAGCCAATCAGCTACAGTAGGCTTATATGCAAATAAGCCATTTGCCACATGACCCTTCCATCATTCACTTTGAACTAGAATGTGTTTACAGGCAGTAGCAACAGCGCAACTTTAGATCGTTTGAACGCATTCGCCAAAAGCCACAAAATACACCTGAATGGATTTCTGCAAATATGTAAATACCACGTGAGTCCTCTTACATTTGGGAACTTCACAGTCCTATTGATCAAACGACCATGAAAATGTACGCTCTCTCTCCCTCAGTTGCCTATGTACATCAACAACAACAAGATCAATAACTAATGGTAGGCAGAGCGAGATGAGCTCAAATCTAACGAGGGAACATTAGATAAACCCTCTCAAACTGTTTCAGTGCATCGCGAATGGGTGGAGGAAGCAAACTATGTACACGGCCAGCTGTGATTTACAACGTGATAGCAATATTTTTTGTACTACCAAGAAATGTATTGGTGAATTATATTAATAATGCTTTTAACTGCATCCATCTTCAGTTTAGGTTTTATATTCAGTTGTACAACTGACTAGGTATCCCCCTTTCTCTTTCCATTTCCTTTCCCTTACTGTACATAGTGGAATTTTGAATCAAATATAACCTATTTTTAAAAACCTCTTATGAAGTTGGTTTTGTAGCTTAAACGAGGCATTTTATATTTTTGACTGATATGATTGTCTGTTTGTTTCAGATCTGTAAAGTAGTTAAAATGCTGTCAGTTCCAGTTTAACCACTACATCATTGTCTCTACCTCTTTAACAACAGTCACTGCCTTTTTGCAGTGGAGAGGATTACTCTCAGTGGCAAGTTTTCGGGATTTTTTTGTCTACACGAAGATCAAACTATTGTCTGTTATGGAATAGCCGACACCGATTATTGGAGAACCCCCCTCCCCCTCCCCCCCCCCAAAAATATATATGTAATAATGACAATTACAACAATACTGAATGAACAATGAACACTTATTTTAACTTAATATAATACATAAAAATTAAAATAAATTGTCTCAAATAAATAATGAAACATGTTCAATTTGGTTTAAATAATGCAAAACCACAGTGTTGGAGAAGAAACTAAAAGTGCAATATCTGCCATGTAAAAAAGCTAACGTTTAAGTTCCTTGCTCGGAACATGAGAACATATGAAAGCTGGTGGTTCCTTTTAACATGAGTCTTCAATAATACCAGTTATGAAGTTTTAGGTTGTCATTATTATAGGCATTATGACGCGTCGACTATTTCTCTCTATACCATTTGTATTTCATATACCTGTGACTATTGGATGTTCTTATAAGCACTTTAGTATTGCCAGCCTAATCTTGGGAGTTGATAGGCTTGAAGTCATAAACAGCGCTGTGCTTCAAGCACTGCTAAGAGCTGCTGGCAAACGCAGTAAAGTGCTGTTTGAATGAATGCTTACGAGCCTGCTGCTGCCTACCACCGCTCAGTCAGACTGCTCTATCAAATATCAAATCATAGACTTAATTATAATATAATAAACACACAGAAATACAAGCCTTTGATCATTTATATGGTCAAATCCGGAAACTATAATTTCGAAAACAAAACGTTTATTCTTTCAGTGAAATACGGAACCTTTCCGTATTTTATCGAAGTTGAAGTAGGCTGTGATTCGATGATAAATTATCAGGCACCGCAGGACAAGCTAGTTAACCTAGTAATATCATCAACCGTGTGTAGTTAACTAGTGATTATGTTAAGATTGATTGTTTTTCTAAGATAAGTTTAAAGCTAGCGAGCAACTTACCTTGGCTCCTTGCAGCCACAAGGTCCGTCTGATGCTGCACTCGTGTAACAGGTGGGCAGCCTGCCACGCAGTCTCCTCGTGGAGTGCAATGTAATCGGCCATAATCGGCGTCCAAAAATGCCGATTACCGATTGTTATGAAAACTTGAAATCGGCCGACCTCTAGTTTCGGGAACATATTCCAACTAGTGTGCAGCCAAATGTATTCTGTTTTTACTTTAATACAGCACCTGCAGCTGCATGCCATTTATTAAAATGTAGTTGACAACTCTGATGAAAGTATTTGGGGTTATACAGTGCTGTTTGTTGATCCTGGCTGTCTCATATTTAACTCAATGAAATAGCTTCTAATCCCATCCCAGTCTGTCCTTGGAACTGTCCCATTATGTAGATTAGGGTTGGAGGAGTCTGGAATGACACATCGTCCCATCGGCCTGTCCAAACATTGTTGCTATTCGATTGTATATCAGTGATGTAAACGATGTGTAATGCAGCCTGTGTCATGCACAAACCACCGATTTAAATTCTAATCATTCGACTACAGTGTGGAAATCCCGTTACCAATGTTGTAATTTCTTATGTGCAAATGCATTCATGAATATAAGCCAATCATATGGTAATATGTGGTGCCAATAACTTTGAATGTTGATTTGGAACCAAACGTTGTAGACCTGCAGTGTGATACGAGACCCTTTCAATAGTGATTTCAGACTATTTATATGCATCACCATCGGAGACGTCACTGGGCAGTCTTCTTGGGAGAGCTAAGCAAACAGTCACACTCAGTGTGCAACAGCTGGCCAGTGCAGAGCTTACATCCTACCTACTCTAAGATGTAATCGGAGGAAATGATGACCCACTGGCATGGTGGAGAGGGAATGAGGGTCGCTTTCCGCTCTTGGCCAACGTCGCCCTCAAACACTACCTCTGCATCTGTGCAAGAAGAGGTCCGTCTGAACGTGTTTTTAGTAGGCCTACAGCAGGCAATATTGTTACCACACTCCGCAGTCTATTAAATACGGAAAAGGTGAACATGCTTGTGTTCCTTGCCAGAACCCATTAGGTAATCCCCGTGCCCAAGAAAAGCGAAGGTAGCCTGCCTAAATGACTACCGCCCTGTAGCACTCACGTCGGTAGCATTGCTTTGAAAGGCTGGTCATGGCTCACATTAACACCATCTTCCCAGAAACCCTAGACCCACTCCAGTAGAACTGCATAAGTGTTGCTCTCCACTTTCTGGAGGACCACGTTTTGGAATCAGTGGAATTAGAGTATGATAGCTAAGGAGATGGAGAAAATTCTGGCGTTTGATTGCAAGTATGCCGACGGAGTCGAAAAGAGAACACACAGAAGGCTGTTGTATATAACACCTTTCTCTGGATTACATCTTAAAACTAAGGGATACCATGGCATCCGTGACAGAGAGGGAGAAGCTATCCATGTATACATGTAAGATAGCCTAGCTAGCTACATTTTCAGATATTGTTAGGCCAGAACACTCGGATCAACCCTACACCTCGGCCAGAGTGTCCAGTGTGCGCTCTGAGAGCGAAACGCTCTGAATTTACGAACTGACAATCTGACAACGCTCTGAGTTTACGAACGCCCAGAGCAAACTCTTACCAACACACCCGTAGTATAAACCAGCTTTTAGTCTTGAAATCTTTGGTTGTTTAGTACATAGCCTCACATGTGAATCCTTAAAGAGATGGGTGGGACTAAAGCTTAAGAGGGTGAATGGGTGTAGACAAAGAAGAGCTCTCCAGTAGGTACCAAAACATTCAAGGGAATTTTCTCAAAAGTGAGGCTACAAGTTTATCAACTTTTAAAGCAGAATTATTTTCTCATTGTTCCTCAACTGTAGTGTGTATGATATACAATTTTCTAGCTCTGAGTCTCTACTTTTATCCAGTGTGAAAAACACCATTTAAAATGTTGCTTCATAAGATATAATGAAAAGGAAAATAGTCCAAATGGATCATTTTCAAAAGCCTGTATTCACAGTGTCTTATTCTAAAGTATCTCTTGATAAGCTGTATACCACAGTATTTACCAAGAGAGTTTTCATCTATATATTTCGTAGCTGTCTATTTACCACCACAAACTGATGCTGGCACTAAGACCGCACTCAATGAGCTGTATAAGGTCGTAAGGAAACAAGAAAACGCTCATACAGAGGCGGTGCTCCTAGTGGCCGGGGACTTTATTTCTACCAGCATGTTAAATGTGCAACCAGAGGGGAAAAAACTCTAGACTACATTTACTCCACACACAGAGACACGTACAAAGCTCTCACTCACCCTCCATTTGGCAAATCTGACCATCATTTTATCCCCCTGACTCCTGCTTACAAGCAAAAACTAAAGCAGGAAGCACCAGTGACTCGGTCAATAAAGAAGTGGTCAGATGACGCAGATGCTAAGCTACAGGACTGTTTTGCTAGCACAGTCTGGAGTATTGTTATTGGAATTCTCACATAAAGACACTCGAAGTCAACATTAAAGGAATCACTCTTTATTGTCAGCAAGCTGGAAAGGTCACAGTCAAACTTAGATGCATAAGTATCGGTCTGAAGTGAGCTCTAAATGGGTGTTCCTTACATAGAGCCATATATACTGCTATCTAAACCTATATAAACATGATTAATTGGATCGGTTCACACGTGACTGGCTCCATCTAGCTTAATTTAAAGAACATATTCTGGGCATTCTGCCAGATGTTCTTCCGGAGGGGGGCCTCCCCCTCCTCTCTTGACCAGACACAGACAGGAACCAAGGATTGTTTATGACACCAAAGATAAGATGCACAAAGTAAATTTCATCCGTTACATTCCATACTTGTATCACTCGCGTGATAACAATAATACAATTTTAAAGTGATCATCTAGAGTTTAGCTTCTATCAAAAGGAGGTTCTATATAATTATAATAAATTATAATAAAGCTAAAAGTTACAATCAAAAAGTTATAACCAACGTGAGTGAGTATATAAAAAAAGAATACACACATACAGTACATACACAAGGGATCTGTAGATTCAGAGGTGAATAAATCTCTCAATGTTATCCATTGTTTCCATACCTCTTTCCACAGTCAGGTTGGATTGACCTATGTTTTTCATCTAGTCAAAATGTAAAACCCTGTTGTTGAACAATTCTGCAAAGACCTTCAAAAGGTTGGTGCTTGCTCATTAGCTCAGCGTTCCACATACAGTGGGGCAAAAAAGTATTTAGTCAGCCACCAATTGTGCAAGTTCTCCCACTTAAAAAGATGAGAGAGGCCTGTAATTTTCATCATAGGTACACTTCAACTATGACAGACAAAATGAGAAAAAAAAATCCAGAAAATCACATTGTAGGATTTTTTATGAATTTATTAGCAAATTATGGTGGAAAATAAGTCAATAACAAAAGTTTATCTCAACTTGTCCAACTTGTATTTTTAGTCAAGTTTATGAATAGTTTTCGATTAGAATAGGTGCCTTTCCCAAGATTTCTCATTTTCTTTGCAGACATTTTCTTTGCAGCTTGGCTACTTTTCTCATTGTATAACCACGATTTGTGCCGCTAAATATGCACATTTTCGAACAAACTCTATATGCATTGTGTAATATGATGTTATAGGACTGTCATCTGAAGAATTCTGAGAAGGTTAGTGAAAAAATTAATATCTTTTGGTGGTTTATACGTAATCGCTATGTTTGGCTTGAATCAATGCTGTTGTGATGTTTGCTATTGTGGTATGCTAATATAACGCTATATTGTGTTTACGCTGTAAAACACTTAGAAAATCTGAAATATTGTCTGGATTCACAAGATCTGTGTCTTTCAATTGCTGTACGCTGTGTATTTTTAAGAAATGTTTTATGATGAGTAATTAGGTAATACACGTTGCTCTCTGTAGTTATTCTAGTCGCTTTGGTGAGAGTTGTGATGGTGGCTGCAATGGTAAACTATGATTTATATCTGAAATATGCACATTTTTCTAACAAAACATATGCTATACAATAAATATGTTATCAGACTGTCATCTGATGAAGTTGTTTCTTGGTTAGTGGCTATTTATATCTTTATTTGGTCGAATTTGTGATAGCTACTGATGGAGTAAAAAACTGGTGGAGTAAAAAAAGTGGTGTCTTTTGCTAACGTGGTTAGCTAATAGATTTACATATTGTGTCTTCCCTGTAAAACATTTTAAAAATCAGAAATGATGGCTGGATTCACAAGATGTGTATCTTTCATCTGGTGTCTTGGACTTGTGATTTAATGATATTTAGATGTATTTACTTGTGACGCTATGCTAGGCTATGCTAGTAGCTTTTCTACTGATGGGGGTGCTCCCGGATCCGGGTTTGGGAGGTGTTAGAGGTTAATAAAACATACATCAAACATTTGGTATCTATCATGACCCCAAGGTCATGATACCCCTATCATGACCCCAAGGTGAACTCGACACAACAACAACAAAAAATGACTGCATTTTCGTCTTTTGAGCTTCTAGTCATGAAATCTATGCAGCCTTTTATAGCTACTATTTACAGGCCTCCTGGGCCATATACAGCGTTCCTCACTGAGTTCCCTGAATTCCTATCGGACCTTGTATTCATGACAGATAATATTCAATTTTTTGGTGACTTTAATATTCATGAAAAAGTTCACAGACCCACTCCAAAAGGCTTTCAGAGCCATCATCAACTCATTGGGTTTTGTCCAACATGTCTCCGGACCTACTCACTGCCACAGTCATACTCTGGACCTAGTTTTGTCCCGTGGTTCAAATATTGTGGATCTTAATGTTTTTCCTCATAATCCTGGACTATCGGACCACCAATTTATTATGTTTGCAATCGCAACAAATAATCTCCTCAGACCCCAACCAAGGATCATCAAAAGCCGTACTATAAATTCTCTGACAATCCAAAGATTCCTAGATGCCCTTCCAGACTCCCTCCACCTACCCAAGGACATTGGAGTACAATAATCGGTTAACCACCTAACTGAGGAACTCAATGTAACCTTGCGTAATACCTTAGATGCAGTCGCACCCCTAAAAACAAAAAACATTTGTCATAAGAAACTAGCTCCCTGGTATACAGAAAATACCAGAGCCCTGAAGCAAGCTTCCAGAAAATTGGAACGGAAATGGCGCTACACCAAGCTGGAAGTCTTCCGACTAGCTTGGAAAGGCAGTATCGAAGAGCCCTCACTGCTGCTCGATCATCCTATTTTTCCAACTTAATTGAGGAGAATAAGAACAATCCAACATTTATTTTTGATACTGTCGCAAAGCTAACTAAAAAGCAGCATTACGCAAGAGAGGATGGCTTTCACTTCAGCAGTGATAAATTCATGAACTTCTTTGACGAAAAGATCATGATCATTAGAAATGACGGACTCCTCTTTAAATCTGCGTATTCCTCCAAAGCTCAGTTGTCCTGAGTCTGCACAACTCTGCCAGGACCTGGGATCAAGGGAGACACTCAAGTTTTTGGATAATATATCTCTTGACACATTGATGAAAATAGTCTTGGCCTCTAAATCTTCAAGCTGCATACTGGACCCTATTCCAACTAAACTACTGAAAGAGCTGCTTCCTCTGCTTGGCCCTTCTATGTTGAATATAATAAACGGCTCCCTATCCACCGGATGTGTACCAAACTCACTAAAAGTAGCAGTAATAAAGCCTCCCTTGAAAAAGCCAAACCTTGACCCAGATAATATAAAAAACTATCGGCCGTATATATCGAATCTCCCAATCCTCTCAAAGATGTTAGAAAAAGCTGTTGGCCAGCAACTCACTGCCTTCCTGAAGACAAACAATGTATACGAAACGCTTCAGTCTGGTTTTAGACCCTATCATAGCACTGAGACTGCACTCGTGAAGGTGGCAAATTACCTTTTAATGGCGTCAGACCAAGGCTTTGCATCTGTCCTCGTGCTTCCTGACCTTAGTGCTGCTTTTGATAGCATCGATCACCACATTCTTTTGGAGAGATTGGAAACCCAAATTGGTCTACATGGACAAGTTCTGGCCTGGTTTAGATCTTTTCTGTCGGAAAGATATCGGTTTGTCTCTGTGGATGGTTTGTCTTCTGACAAATCAACTGTATATTTCGGTGTTCCTCAAGGTACCGTTTTAGGACCACTATTGTTTTTACTATATATTTTACCTCTTGATGATGTCATTCGGAAACATAATGTTAACTTTCACTGTTATGCGGACAATACACAGCTGTACATTTCGATGTAACATGGTGAAGCCCCAAAATTGCCCTCGCTGCAAGCCTGTGTTTCAGACATAAGGCACATTTTTTACTTTGTAGCTTGGACATAACAGAGATGCTAGTTCTAGGTCCCATTGAAATGAGGAGATCTTTTGTTTGATCTGACAATTAATCTTGATGGTTGTATAGTCATCTCAAATAAAACTGTGAGGGACCTCGGCGTTACTCTGGACCCTGATCTCTCTTTTGACGAACATATCAAGAATATTTCATGGACAGCTTTTTCCATCTTCGTAACACTGCAAAAATCTGAAACTTTCTGTCCAAAAATGATACAGAAAAATTAATCCATGCTTTTGTTACTTCTAGATTAGACTACTGCAATGCTCTACTTTCCGGCTACCTGGATAAAGAACTAAATAAACTTCAGTTAGTGCTAAACACGGCTGCTAGAATCTTGACTAGAACCCCCCAAAAAATCCTCCAGTGCTAGCCTCTCTACACTGGCTTCCTGTTAAGGCTAGGGTTGATTTCAACGTTTTACTGCTAACCTACAAAGCATTACATGGGCTTGCTCCTACCTGTCTTTCCGATTTGGTCCTGCAGTATATACCTACACGTACGCTACGGTCACAAGACGCAGGCCTCCTAACTGTCCCTAGAATTTCTAAGCAAACAGCTGGAGGCAGGGCGTTCTCCTATAGAGCTCCATTTTTTATGGAATGGTCTGCCTATCCATGTGAAAGACACAGACTCTGTCTTTACCGTTGCCTTTTTTGAAGACTCTTCTCTTTAGTAGGTCCTATGATTGAGTGTAGTCTGGCCTAGGGGTGTGAAGGTGAAGAGAAAGGCACTGGAGCGATGAATTGCCCTTGCTGTCTCTGCCTGGCCGGTTCCCCTCTCTCCACTGGGATTCTCTGCCTCTAATCCTATTACGGGGGCTGAGTCACTGGCTTACTGGTGCTCTTCCATGCCGTCCCTAGGAGGGGTGCGTCACTTGAGTGGGTTGAGTCACTGACGTGATCTTCCTGCCCAGAGAGATCTTCGTGGGCTATACTTGGCCTTGTCTCAGGGTAGAATGCATTGTATGTCAACAAACATGGCTCCACACATAGCTGGAATTAGCTAAGCTCATCATAATCAGTAAAAACTTCCAAAAAGTATTTTAATTTAATTTTAATAATGCAGTTGAAGTTGGAAGTTTGCATACATCTTAGCCAAATACATTTAAACTCAGTTTTTCACAATTCCTGACATTTAATCCTAGTAAAAAATCAGTCGGTCAGTTAGGATCACCACTTTATTTTAAGAATGTGAAATGTCAGAATAATAGTAGAGAGTGATTTCTTTCAGCTTTTATTTCTTTCATCATATTCCCAGTGGGTCAGAAGTTTACATACACTCAATTAGTATTTGGTAGCATTGCCTTTAAATTGTTTAAATTTGGTCAAATGTTTCAGGTAGCCTTCCACAAGCTAACCACAATAAGTTGGGTGAATTTTGGCCCATTCCTCCTGACAGAGCTGGTGTAACCAAGTCAGGTTTGTAGGCCTCCTTGCTCGCACACGCCTTTTCAGTTCTGCCCACAAATTTTCTATAGGATGAGGTCAGGGCATTGTGATGGCCATTTTGCAACAACTTTGGAAGTATGCTTGGGGTCATTGTCCATTTGGAAGACCCATTTGCGACCAAGCTTTAGCTTCCTGACTGATGTCTTGAGATGTTGCTTCAATATATCCACATCATTTTCCTGCCTCATGATACCATCTATTTTGTGAAGTGCACCAGTCCCTCTTGCAGCAAAGCACCCCCACAGCATGATGCTTCCACCCCCGTGCTTCACGGTTGGGATGGTGTTCTTCGGCTTGCAAGCCTCCCCCTTTTCCCTCCAAACGTAACGATGGCCATTATGGCCAAACAGTTCTATTTTGGTTTCATCAGACCAGAGGACATTTCTCCAAAAATTACAATCTTTGTCCACATGTGCATTTGCAAACCATAGTCTGGCTTTTTTATGGCGATTGAGGAGCAGTGGCTTCATCCTTGCTGAGCGGCCTTTCAGGTTATGTCAATATAGGACTCGTTTTACTGTGGACATAGATACCTTTGTACCTGTTTCCTCCAGCATCTTCACAAGGTCCTTTGCTGTTGTTCTGGGATTGATTTGCACATTTTGCACCAAAGTACGTTCATCTCTAGTAGACAGAATGTGTCTCCTTCCTGAGCGGTGTGACGGCTGCGTGGTCCCATGGTGTTTATACTTGCGTACTATTGTTTGTACAGATGAACGTGGTACCTTCAGGCGTTTGGAAATTGCTCCCAAGGATGAACCAGACTTGTGAAGGTTTACCATTTTTTTTCTGAGGTCTTGCCTGATTTCTTTTGTTTTTCCCATGATGTCAAGCAAAGAGGCACTGAGTTTGAAGGTAGGCCTTGAAATAGATCCACAGTTACACCTTAGCCTATCAGAAGCTTCTAAAGCATGACATAATTTTCTGGAATTTTCCAAGCTGTTTAAAGGCACAGTCAACTTAGTGTATGTTAACTTTAGACCCACTGGAGTTGTGATACAGTGAATTATAAGTGAAATAATCAGTCTGTAAACAATTGTTGGAAAAATGACTTGTGTCATGCACAAAGTACATGTCCTAACCGACTTGCTAAAACTATAGTTTGTTAACAAGAAATTTGTGGAGTGGTTAAAAAACGAGTTTTAATGACTCCAACCTAAGTGTATGTAAACTTCCGACTTCAACTGTATGTGTCCACTACAATCTATGCAAGAATCGGAATGCATGTTGTCACCAGTACTTGAAAACATGTGAATAAAACAGTAAATATATAAATAATTACCACACAAAACATTTTCTGATAGTGATTTATTGATACAAGTGGCGCATGGTTGCTGTCAATCATGTAATCTCTCACTCCCACTCTGAGCCATTCAGTGTTGTTGTTTATGTATGTAGCTAGTGAGCTAAGCTGTAGCATTAACAATGTCTTTCAAAAGGAGACAACTCACAAATGCAGAAATTCTGGAGATTTAAAAAAAATTCTGACAATGAGTCTGAGTATGAAAATCAGGAATCAGATTCTGACAGTAAGGAGCTGCCCCCCAACCTAGCCATTGAGAATCCTGAATATGAGGACCACTTGTTCACTGACGAAGTCCCAGGTCCATTTGAAGATGCTGCTGGTGATGGAGGCAGACCCACAGTGGATGAACCACAGGAGTTCTGTGGTAGCTGGAAGGCTGCCAGCCATTTCACCCCTCCTGGCCCTGCTGTTTGCTTTGATGAGTCCCAGTCTGGAGTGCAACGCCCCTTGCCATTTCCATCTGAGGCAGAGTGCTTCAAGTTGTTTCTGACAGAGGAGCTGGTGGGAGACATAGCAGAGGAGACCAATCGCTATGCCTTGGAGCTACAGGAGAAGAGAGGGCCAGGAGCGAGGGGGAAACACGCTAAATGGGTGACAACCACAATTAGTGAAATGTATACCTTCCTGGTGACAGTCTTTCTCATGGGAATAGTAAAGAACTCCCTAAGAGAATATTGGAGCACAGATCCTATGTTTGTTCAACCAACCACCACCAATACTGCAGTAAAATAGGGCAATATGTAATAGTCGTCTATGTGTTTTCTTGCTGTGTTTTCATCCAGTAAAACTGTTAAGGAGCGTACGCTAGCGTACAAAAGCTGGCCTCGATCTTCGGCTCGAAGGATGTCCAGCTCCAGCTCCAGTTATGAATTTGGCAAATACTGTTTGTGTGTGTGGTTTATTATTATTATTAAAATTAAATTAAAATACTTTTTGGAAGTTTTTACTGATTATGATGAGCTTAGCTAATTCCAGCTATGTGTGGAGCCATGTTTGTTGACATACAATGCATTCTGGGTTTCACATAATCGTCTGTCGGATCAAAGATGTTATAACAAAATGAAGTGAGTAAGGGTTCACTCATTTTTCGAGAACTTCCGGAAGTGAATGGTGGGATGTGAACGATGGTAGACGATACACCCCCTTCAACATGCATACTATAAACAGACCAAACTCATCTTGTCTCCTCTTATTATCTTTGGTTTCTGTGTAAAAACAAACACGGCGGCACGCAGAAACTACCCATCCTCGGATTACTTTCGATTTCTAGAAAGTGTTTTACTGTAGGAGCAGAAAACATAATAACGGCTCAAATCTTACCAGCTAGAGAGGCACAAATCGCCTTACAGCATGTTAATAACGCAATTAAGCAAACCAAACAAAAAACACATGCTGCAGCCCACTGGGCAATTTGGGATCCCCAATTTGCAAAAAAGGATTCAAACCAAGTTGCATCCAATCTGGTTTTGGAGAATTATTCTTAGCAACAGGGGCAAAGTATTCGGCAAGATCAGTCACATTAGAAGAGTGATCTGGGACAAAAGTACAACATTCATCCCCAATGATTGCACAAGTGCCCCCTTGACCTGCCAAAATATAGTCAAGGGCCTCTCTGTTTTGCAGAGCTAACTTAGGCAATTCTTTCATTTCCCCAGGAAATTTCGAGTAGCATTGCCCATTTTCTCTGTGTCTAGAAATCTCGAATTTGATCTAACACACATGCAACTCCATACCCAGGAAGAAACACCCCAAAGAACCGGGAGGCAGGTGCCTGAGTGTGAGTGATGCCAGCCAGAGATCTCTTATCTCTCATTCCAGGTCTTTAAACAAAGCCTTCAGATCCCTCTCATTATTCTGAACGGTTCTCATAGCTGTCACCACAAACGCTACAGTACACGTCCCTCCCCATTCCGATGGAATGCTATAGTAAGCCATTTTTTTCCACACAACCAATAGGTTCCATTCGGAGCTCCTCTGAAAGGGATAACAACATTATAGACTGAAATACCTTTAAGTAGCATTACCAGGTTGCCCAGTGTTAACAGTTCACTTACAGGTATTGGATCCATTGTAATACATTTTACAGTTACATTCTAGTTCACCCAAATGATTTCCTCCTCCTCCTCTAATACACCAAGGGGCTGTCATCACTCCTGCTACTGAAATGGGCGGGAGTAAAGTATATCTGGCCTAGCAAATGACGGTGGGTCTGTGTGGTTGAACAATGCAGAGAATGTCATGGGGTCAGGGTTAAGTGGCATTAGCACTAAGAATGGTAAGTCCATTTGCATAGTCAGATTTACCCCCATAGGAACTCCCACTAGCGGTAAACCTGCTCCTACCTTAAATAACTGGCCCCAATCCACACACCCAACATGCTTTTTGTCCAGATGTAAGATTAGCAACCATTCTGCTCTAGATAAAAACAAATTGTCCTCATTATTGTGAGGACCCAGCAAGGCTCTCTTTCGACGATGACCATCTGCTTCTGGGTCACTACTCCGGACCAGCGTCGGCCCCTTTCGCTCAGGGATCCTTCTACCCTCTGTCAGGTTTCCCACAAGGGGACAACCTACTGTTCTCATTAGGCCACACCGCACCACTGGAACTGGCGAGGGCCTGTCGTCATCTGGATCAGGAACTCGTCTGCAGTGCCCACGTGGATCCAGGTATCTCTCTCAGCAACCTTCACCGCGGTGGGGGTGGTCAGAGGAACTTGGTACGGGCCTCTCCAGTCCTTCACTACCACAAAATAATCTGGGTTCAAACGGTGTTCAGATCCACCTGTTAGATCTGGCAGAGAAGCCTTCACCTGGGGAAAAAGAGTCTTAGGAACAGTGTTATGAGTGGCACAATGCTCAACCATGTCTTCCTCCATTCCTTGCAGGGACAACCTGTTCTGGGCGAAAGGTACATCTGTCATTCGCATAGGACGGACAGTCAGCATCTCGTGTGGAGAGAGACCAGTGACTATATGGGATCTCTCTCACGAGTGCTTTGGCCACAACAGCCGCTGTGGCTCTCCTGCAAGGGAACGCTTCAATCCATTTAGAAAACATGTCAGCAATCACCAAACAATAATTATTCCCCTCACAAGTCCATAATTAAGTGCTCAAAGGGTCCTTCAGGCCTTGGATGGGACGCGGGGGACATTGAAATGCCGAGTCCAACATTGTTAGTCATACATCTCTTGCAGACATTTTCTGCAAACACAGTAAAACCTACTGTACACCAATATTTATTTACAAGCTTCACCATCCCTCCTTTTGACACATGTTCATCCTGACCATGTGACAATTTTGCGAGATAGTGGACTGTACAACGGGGCATGGCAGGCCTGCTCCACTCATCCAGCCATACGCCCGAGTCATCCTTACGACAGCAGCCAGCCCACTTGCATTTCTCTGAAGGGTCAGCCGTCGCCTGTAAAGCAACGATGTCCTTAACAGAGGAAAAAGTGTGTGGGGGCTGGACCTACCGCCATTTGTAGGAGGGGGGGAAACAGAGGACGCAGCCTGTTTAGCTGCACAGTCAGCCTTGGCATTGCCCCGAGAAACGTTATCTTTAAAAGGAGTATAGGCCTGACACTGTATCACTGAGATTAACGAGGGGCGTTGAACAGCCTCCAACAGAGAGGACACAAGCTTACTGTGAGCAATTTGCTTTCCAGAGGAAGTAAAAAAAAACTCTATTCTTCCACAATATTCCAAAATCATGCACTATACCAAATGCATATCTACTGCCGGTGTATATGTTAACAGAGCCAAAATACAAGCTCTAGTCAAACCAAATAATTCTGCTGCTTGAGCAGACAAGTGTGATGGGAGCCTTTGCACTCTCCACCGTCTCTAAACTAGTCACAACAGCGTATCCAACTAAAGGCTCCTCTTTATCATTACACTGAGCAGACCCGTCTACAAAAAAAACTCAAAATATGGATTTTCTAACGGGGTGTCTCTCAAGTCCATCCTAGGCCTTACAGTCAATCTCAATAGCCAAGTCACAATCGTGGTCTTCACCGGCCTCAGCCGTGGGAAGAAGATTTGCAGGGTTAAGAATTGTACATTGTACGTTTCAGAGTAACATGGGACATTGTCAACAGAATGTTCTGATGGTCTAGCAGTCTCGCAGGCGTCAAATGAGCCGTTCTTGCCTGTGTAATAATTGTGTGCACAGCATGAGGCACATGTACGGTTAGGGGAGACAGCCACAATATCAGAACAAGCCAAAACAGCCTCAGTAACAGCCGCTACCGACCTCAAACAGGAAACCATTCCCCTGATGACACTATCCAATCGTTGAGAATAATAACCCACAGGTCTATATCCCAAACCATGGTACCGTGTCAAAACTGGTATCAGAAACAAATAGATGAAAAGGTTTTGTATGGTATGGCAGGCCCAGGCAAGGGGCGAACATCAGAGTTTGTTTCAATTTTACCAATGCCGTCAGCCTCATCTGTCCAGACCACAATTTCACTCGCCTCCATCTTTCTCCCATAAATGCAATCCTGCAATGGTTGAACTCTCTCTGCATAGTCTTTCAACCACGGACGACAGTAACCAGCCACACCCAACAAAGACATGATGTGCTGCTTAAAACTTGAATTGCCTCTAATCTATCTTTGGAGAGGGCGCGTCCCTCAGAAGTAATGTCGTGCCCTAAATATCGAACGGAGCTCCGGCATAACTGCATTTTACTTGGGGAAACTTTGTGACCATTTTCTGCTAAGAATATCAACAATGCTCGAATGTCCTTGTGACACCTCTCCTTTGATTGTGAGCAAACCCCCCTCAAAAATTGCCAAATCAATCACTGAAAAACAACAAATACCTGGGATAAAATGGTAACAGTGTTAGGCACCTGAGGTGCTCTAACATGTACCACATCGTTTTACTATTCTAAGGTCTTTTTTTTTTTTTTTTTTTTTTTTTTTGGGGGGGGGGGGGTGGATCAGCTTAATATTGCGGAAAGAATGTTGCTTCCAATGTAATTGTCTGCATCATTTCCAATCCCCCATATTTTTTGGGGTAAATATATATATCCATTCACGTATGCATACATATACACATATATACATACACATACCTACATAGACATACATACTTTTTTAAAAGAGTATACCTTTATTATTATTCCCCGCAAACCCTACCACCGATCCCCCAATTGGAGTAAACTGATAAACATTTCTGTTTTTACCTTCAATTTATACATCTTATACAAATTTTACAGACACAGTCTACTTTATAATAGTTCTCTCTTGTTTGTTCTTAGTCCTTCCTCTATTTCTGTTGTCCATCCAGTTTGATTTCCACTTGTAACTGTGCTATTTCACAATAGCTCCGCACCTATACACATTTCACAGATCCCGTATGCCCTACATTGTTTATCTTGTTATTAGTCCCACCCTTCAGCTCCACTCAACCTTTCCCATCTATCTTCCAACATTATCCATTTCGGATTTTTATTTGCCATATATTTTTCAACTGTGCTGTGATGCTTCACAAAAGATTTGAATCTTCCTATTCTCATAGCTTCCACGGATTGTAAATTAAAAATAAACATTTTTGCTAAAATAATTATTATATTATTGATTGATTGACTATGGCTTTTCAAATCCCCCAGTATTGCTATGTGTAGCGTTAGTTCTACGCAAATGTTGCAATTCTTCAACCATTCCTGGACCTGTGACCAAAAACGAGCTACATGCGGACAATACCAAAATAAATGGTCTAATGACTCTGCCTCCTCACAGCAGAATCTACAGAGCTGGGAAGATTGTATCCCCCATATATATAACATTCTATTAGTTGCAAGAATTTTGTACAATAATTTAAATTGAAAAATTCGAAGTTTTGAATCCGGCGTTGTTTTGCGTATCAATTCATAAACCATGTGCCATGGAATGGGTACATCGAAAATCTCTTCCCAACTATTTTGCAATTTATATGGCACAGCTGTAAGTTTTTTGGTCCTTAAATGAAATTGGTATATGTTTTTATTTATCACACTTTTCTTTAACCATTTATGTTCTTTAATATAAGGCCGACATACAAGTTCCTTACTTTTATCCCCTTCTACCTGCCTCTTCCATTTTTGTGGTAATGCTGCAATTAATTGGTTGTAATTTTGGGTAGAGCAGACATTTCCATATGTCTGTGTTAGCTGCATGTGTGACATTACTCCACCAGTCCTATTTATGATATCATTCACAAAAATTATACCTTTTTTAAACATTTCTTCGATAAATACAGTTTTTTTTATCAATTACTATATTTGAATTTAACCACAAGATTTGTTGTACTATTTATTCCGTCCTTTCAGGTGGGTTAAACTGAAATTGCAACCAACTTTCTAAGGCTTGTTTAAAAAATAAAGATATTTTGGAGATTATTTCCTTTTCAAGCAACCGAAAGTGAGCAGGTGTAATCTGAATAAAGGGAAAAAGGCCCTTCTTGAACATAGGATGAGACATTCGTACCAATCTACTAGAGAACCAGTTTGGATTTAAGTATAACTTTTGTATGACTGATGCCTTTAGTGAGAGGTCTAATGCTTTAATATTTAATAATTTCTGCCCTCCGAATTCATATTCGTTATATAAATAGGCCCTTTTAATTTTATCTGGCTTGCCGTTCCAAATAAAATTGAATATTTTTTGTTCATATAATTTAAAAAGCAGGTCACTAGGTGTAGGCAAAACCATAAGCAAATAGGTAAACTGTGATATGATTAAAGAGTTAATCAGGGTGATTTTCCCACAAATAGACAGGTATTTTCCTTTCCATGGTAGCAAGATCTTATCTATTTTTGCTAACTTTCTATAAAAATTTATTGGAGTGAGATCATTTCTTTCTTTTGGGATTTGTATACCGAGTATGTCCACATCTCCGTCAGACCATTTAATTGGTAAACTACATGGCAATGTAAAATGTGTATTTTTTAGTGATCCAATACGTAATATGGTACATTTATCATAATTTGGTTTTAATCCAGAGAGGATAGCAAATGTATCTAGATCCTCTAAGAGGCCGTGGAGAGATTCTAGTTGTGGTTTTAAAAGAAAACATGAATCATCAGCGTACAATGACACCTTAGTTTTTAGGCCCTGGATTTCTAATCCCTTAATATTAATGTTTGATCTAATTTTAACAGCTAACATTTCGATGGCAATAATAAATAGATATGCCGATAGTGGACAACCTTGTTTTACTCCTCTAGATAGTTTAAAACTTTCTGAGATGTAGCCATTATTTACTATTTTACACCTAGGGTTACTATACATAATTTTTACCCATTTTATAAGAGATTCCCCAAAATTGAAATATTCTAGGCATTTATATATAAACTCCAGTCGTACTTTATCAAAAGCCTTTTCAAAATCAGCTATGAAAACCAGGCCTGGTGTCCCCGATATTTCATAGTGTTCTATTGTTTCCAGTACTTGCCTTATATTATCTCCAATGTATCGTCCATGTAAAAAACCTGTCTGATTAGGATGAATAATATCTGACAAAACTTTTTTTATTCTATGCGCCAAGCATTTTGCTAGGATTTTTGCATCACAACACTGAAGTATAAGAGGTCTCCAATTTTTTAAATGGACTGGATCTTTATATATACCACTTGGGTCCTGTTTCAGTAATAATGATATCACACCTTCTTGTTGCGTGTCTGATAATCTATCATTTATATAGGAGTGGTTAAAACAAGCTAATAATGGTCCTTTGAGTATATCAAAAAAATGTTTGTATACTTCCACTGGTATGCCATCCAGTCCTGGAGTTTTCCCATCCTTAAAGGCCCCAATTGCATCAAGTAGTTCCTCCTCTGTAATTAGGCCTTCACATGAGTCTTTCTGTACAGATGTTAATTTTACATTATTATTAGGGAAAAAATCCATACAATTAGTTTCAGTTAGTGGAGATGGAGGAGCCTGAAACGAAAACATATTCTTAAAGTACTTTACTTCCTCTTTCAAAATATCATTTGGTGAATCATGCGTGACTCCATCATTTGTAACAAGTTTTAATACGTTTTTTTTGGTAGCATTTCTATATTGAAGATTGAAAAAGAATTTGGTGCATTTTTCCCCATATTCCATCCAGTTCGCTTTATTTTTATAATATATTACACTGGATCTTTCTTGAATAAGTTCCTCCATTTCTTTTTGTTTTTCCTCTAACTTATTCTGTGCCTCTATGGTACCGTTTTTATTGTTATCTAACTGTACTGTTAGTCCTTCAATTTCCTTTGTTAATATGGACTCTTTTGATCGAAATTGCTTTTGTTTTATAGATGAGTACTGAATTGCATGGCCTCTAAAGGCACACTTAAAAGTGTCCCATACAATATGGGGATATTGTCAAAGAAGCTTGGATCATCATTATTCGGACCGTATAGGTTAATAAGCCATATATGTTTATTGTCCAATAACATATTTAAAATAATCCTTCTAGCTTGAGGATCTGTTTGGACAAGTTGCACATTTGGATCAAAGTTATTATTAATTAAAACCATCACCCCTTTTGAATTTCTTTGCCCATGGGAGAAATATATTTTGCCCCCCCAGTTCTTTTTCCACAAAACTTCATCTAAAACTGTCGAATGGGTTTCCTGTAAACAGTAGATATTATAATCCTTCTCTTTTAGCCAGGTAAATACTGATCGTCTTTTCTTATTATCTGCTAAGCCATTACAATTGTAACTGGCTATACTTATTTCACCACTTACCATAATGAGACACACCTTTCAATTATTTTTATCAAAATATATGTTTGTAAACGTCCTATTAAAAAGTAACATAATGATTGAGTGTCTATATAGTTGTACCATGACATTTGCATCTCCACTAAGCAAACCTCCAATTGGTCCCCACTATTCCACCCGCCAAAAGCCCCCATCTCGAGTTGGGTTGTCATCCCAATGCCCGGCAGACCACCCCCGACCCCCCGCATCGCACAGCCCCGGACCGACTGGGATCCATCCTTCGAAAAGTGCACACAGCGCCATCCACCGAACCGAAGCAGATCCATTGCCAAATGCATTTCCATCGCCCTCACCTCGATTTTTATTACATATTGCTGTGAATCATCCTCTATAGTCCCTAACATATTTTACTTCTTCCTTTGCAACAGTTGTGGGATACACACATACACCCACACACATTCAGCCCTTACCCCCACACAACCATAAGCTCACCCTCTCAACAATTGCACCATCCCAGAGCCCAACTCAAGATGGGTCATGATTTACAAATGTACTTGCAGTTGCAGCTGCATGAGAAGGCCTGCAAGACCGCGCAAAAAATGAGCATAAATGTAGAGATTTATTTACCATTGTCACATCCTAAATGATGGAGGTCAAATGTACACCTTCTTCCTGAAACACCCACAATACGGTCATCCATTTTGACCATGTTCCCAAGCATCTCCATGCAGTCCGACTTGATTTCGTGCCACCAGGGCCACAATAATATACCCCCTCTCTGAATGTCCGAGTGTGACCCCCTCCCCATGGGTTACTGCAGCTAGTGTTGCCAGCACTGCCACTGCCTGGGTGGGGG
The DNA here is from genome assembly GCF_016432855.1 of Salvelinus namaycush. Lineage (NCBI taxonomy): Eukaryota > Metazoa > Chordata > Actinopteri > Salmoniformes > Salmonidae > Salvelinus > Salvelinus namaycush. The sequence goes on from NC_052345.1 coordinate 19,006,159, forward strand.
CACCCCACCGGAATCCCCACCGGCTAGGTACAAGGTCGTCAAGGTTCTCATTAGTAGCTTTGAGAATTTCCTTGTTTATTATGCTCTCCCTTTAGGGGGCTTTGGCTTTGCAGGACCAACCCTGCCAAGCAGGCTCAGAATCTTGAGGGGGCAGTGCTGCTCTTGGTCCCTGACCTCATTTTGGCTGCATACAGACCGCTTACAGCATGCACATAAAACAGTTAGGGACTTCTCCTTAGTATCTGGGCCATTCATGTGGGTGTCTAGGGTATAGGGCCATGGACCGTACCATTAAAATAGGATAATAAATAATTAGATATAATTTATTTTAAAAATGTAGTTCCCCATGATAGGACAATAAATAAATAAGACGTATAGTTCATTATAAAAGTATATCCATCATCTGAACAACATTGAAAGCCCTCTCATACCCGGCCCACAGCAATACACTGGCTCTGGGATATGCAACTATTTCATTACTCACTCACTCAACTTTCCAAACATAACAAATAAAAATAAACACACACCACACCATCTATTCTAAGGTCTTGCACAAAACGATAATCGCCAGATGGCTTCCTAACAGGTCAAATGGGTGTGTTACAGGGTGAATTCAGACAGGGAATCAAAGTGCCTTTTCCAACTAACGCACTATGGGAATGATACCTTCTTTGCTAAGAGGGTACTGAGCTTTGTAGGGTCTGTGGGTACTTTTTTGGAAGGACCCCACCTGGCGCAGCTCCTTTAATGCGTCCAATGTCCGTCTTTGATTTAGCCCACAGTTCTTCATGTCTCTTAGCCAATCAATGTGTGAATTATCTTGTAATACCACAGGCATGGTTTCAATGGGAATTGGTTCATCTGTCCATTGCTTTCCTTGTGCTTTTGATAAGCTACAATGTGGAACAGAGCCATGGACTTCATACAGACTTCTCTTAGGGTCCGTCAACAACACTCCAGCTGCTACGAAGTCTTCTCCTCTGCATATCCCATTCATTATCTCATCTTTCTCTTTCAGGTTCAACCATCTCTGTTGGTACTCAGTGTCTCGTTCGAATGAGGAAACAGCAGCAGTAAAACGTAGATGTTCAGAAACTTCCCAGGTAGCACACAATGGTGAAGAGAGGGATAGATTTCTCTTGATCCCAATGACAGTCTTTCATCAGTACATGCAACAGATCAATTCATTTTACACATCAGATCTCTTCCTAATAAATTTACTGGGCAGGCAGATGAATATAGGAATCTGTGTTTCCGTTTCCCCTCACCCCACATCCCTTCTAGGGGAAAGGTCAAACATTCTTCAGGGGGAATTCCAGACGCCCCAACTGGGCGCATTGTTTTCTTTGAGGGGAGAACAGATAGGGCAGACGTTTTCAACACTGAGACCACGGCCCCAGTGTCCAGCAAAAATTGAATTTTATGGTTATTCACTACAATGTAAATCCGGGGCTTTTGGGTTGGCACGGTGGTCATTTTTAGCATTTGACAGGTTTCTTCTGGTTCTTCATCATTGTTTTCTTCATTAGTTTCTTCTTCTGTTTCCACCTCGTCCTGTGTTTGGTATCCCCCTCGACCTCCTCCTCGACCTCCTCTCCTCCAAATGGGTTGTAACGCCAACAGGTGGGGAAGGCCAATCGTTTTGTTGTTCTCCTCCTTCAGGACAATCACTTGAGAAATGCCCTACCTTCCCACAGTTGTAGCAGCTCCAGTCTCTCTCTCCATCAGCTCCTGCAGAGGACCCTTAGCCTCTACTTCTTCCTCTGCCCCTGCGGTTTCCACGGTTACCCCCATTTCATTGACGTTCTCTCCCTCTTCCAGAATAGTACATCAGCTGTGCCTTCTTCAGTGTCTTTCTGTCCTTAGTTTCATTTTCATTCAACTGTCTTTCCCCATGGGTGATGTATGGCTTGACATCAGGCAGTGGATTTGTTTCCCATGCAATACAAGTTGTGGTTACAGCAGTCTTCAAATCTTGTCTCATTCCTGTCACCAAAGCATGGCACAATAGGCTGCTGTATGAGTCTTGGTCAGACGTCAGGCCTGAGTGTTAGAGGAAGACTGTCTCTAGTCTTTCCATGTAGTCACAACATTTTTCATCAGTTCCCTGTTTGGTATAAGGGATTTTCTGCCAGCCTGTGTGTTTAGGAAAAGCAGCCTTTATAGCTGTAAATACTGCGTACAGTTGGTCACCACGATCTACCACTAATACATCATGATCCTACGTATGTTTATAGTCCTTCCATTTACATTTTAAACAGCGACGGAGTACTTCTTAAATTTCCCTGGTGGTGGTGGGGTTGTACATGGAGATTATTGCTTTGACCAGTTCTTCAAACATCCCACAGTCTCTCCATTTCCAACATACCACCACCATTATGGTTGGGGTAGCTTATATCAGATACATTCCAGGGGGAGGCTTTTTCTTCTTTCTCGTATCTTTTCTGTTTTTACCCCCATTTCTGTCCTTACTGCTGCTTGTTTCATGGATTTGTCTTGGCTACTTTCTTCTTTACTGACATTCTTCCTGCTGCTTGCGCTCCTTAAAGTAATGATGGACTATTGTTTCTCATTGCTTATTTGAGCTGCTCTTGCCATAATATGGACTTGGTCTTTTACCAAATATGGCTATCTTCTGTATACCACCCCTACCTCGTCATAACACAACTGATTGGCTCAAACTCATTAATTACCCTCTTAGCGCTAGGGGTCAGAATTTTTCTTTTGTGTGAAAATAACGTGTCCAACGTAAACAGACATTTTCTCTGGCCCAGATCGTAGAATATGCATATAATTTACAGATTAGGATAGAAAACACTCCAAAGTTTCCAAAACTGTCAAAATATTGTCTGTGAGTATAACAATACTTATTCTGCATTCGAAAACCTGAGAAAATGTAACCCGGAAGTGATATTAAAAAAAAATAAAAAATTGTTTCCTGGCCCGCCTATCCTCCATTTAAAGCGGTATCAACCAGATTCCTTTTCCAATGGCTTCCTCAGGCTGTGACCAGGCTTTAGACATAGTTTCAGGCATAGTTTCAGGCAAATGAACGAGTTTTTTCAAAACTAGTCAAGTGTCCTCCGAATAGTTCCTGCCCATTTTCCGTTTGTCTCTTATTGAATAGGTTATGGTCCGGTTGAAATATTATCGATTATGTTTGTTAAAAACAACCTGAGGATTGATTATAAAAAACATTTGACATGTTTCTACGACCATTACGGATACTTTTTGGAATTTGTCGAACGGAACACGGCTTTGATTTTCTGAGCATAATGCGCAACCCAAATGGCAGTTTTTGGTGATAAAAGTAATATTTATCGAACAAAAATAACATTTATTGTGTAACTGGGAGTCTCGTGAGTGGAAACATCTGAAGATTATCAAAGGTAAGCGATTAATTTCATTGCTTTTCTGACTTTCGTGACCAAGCTAACCAGGCTAATATAAGGCTAGCTTGTTGTAGCATTGAAAGCTACACTCACAAAAGCTTGGATTTCTTTCACTGTAAAGTATATTTTCAAAATCTGACACAATAGGTGGATTAACAACAAGCTAAGCTGTGTTTTGGTATATTTCACTTGTGATTGCATGATTATAAATATTTTTAGTAATATTTTTGCATTTGGCGCCCTGCAATTCTAGTGGTTGTGTAGGAAAGTGACCCGTAAAAGGAATCCGTAGCTGAGAGAAGTTTTAAGGAAAGAAATTTCACAAATTAACTTTTAACAAGGCACACCTGTTAATTGAAATGCATTCCAGATTTGACTGACGTTCATGTCTTAATTAATGAGTTTGAGCCAATCAGTTGTGTTATGACAAGGTAGGGGTGGTATACAGAAGATAGCCCTATTTGGTAAAAGACCAAGTCCATATTATGGCAAGAACAGCTCAAATAATCTAAGAGAAACAATCAATCAATCAATCAAGTTTATTTTATATAGCCCTTCGTACATCAGCTAATATCTCGAAGTGCTGTACAGAAACAAACAGTTTCAACAGTTTCAACAAACAACAGTCCATCATTACTTTAAGACATGAAGGTTAGTCAATCTAGAAAATGTCAAAGACATTTTGTCAAAGAAAGTTTCTTCAAGGGCAGTCGCAAAAACCATCAAGCGCTATGATGAAACTGGCTCTCATAAGGACCGCCACAGGAAAGGAAGACCCAGAGTTACCTCTGCTGCAGAGGATAAATCATTAGAGTTAACTGCACCTCAGATTGCAACCCAAATAAATGCTTCAAGTAACAGACACATCTCAACATCAACTGTTCAGAGGAGACTGCGTGAATCAGGCCTTCGTGGTCGAATTGCTGCAAAGAAACCACTACTAAAGGACACCAATAGGAAGAAGAGACTTGCTTGAGCCAAGAAACATGAGCAATGGACATTAGACCGGTGGAAATCTGTCCTTTGATCTGATGCGTCCAAATTTTTTATTTTTGGTTCCAACCGCTGTGTCTTTCTGAGACGCAGAGTAAGTGAACGGATGATCTATGCATGTGTGGTTCCCACCGTGAAGTATGGAGGAGGAGGTGTGGGGGTGCTTTGCTGGTGACACTGTCTGTGTTTTATTAGAATTTAAGGCACACTTAACCAGCATGAGCATGGCTACCACAACATTCTGCAGCGATATGCCATCCCATCTGGTTTGCGCTTAGTGGGACTATCATTTGTTTTTCAACAGAACAATGACCCAAAACACACTTCCAGGTTGTGAAAGTGCTATTTGACCAAGAAGGAGGGTTATGGAGTGCTGCATCAGATGACCTGGCCTGCACAATCACCCGACCTCAACCCAAATGACATGGTTTCGGATGAGTTGGACCACAGAGTGAAGGAAAAGCAGCCAGCAAGTGCTCAGCATATGTGGGAAGTTCTTCAAGACTGTTGGAAAAGCATTCCTCGTGAAGCTGGTTGCGAAAATGCTAAGAGTGTGCAAAACTGTCATCAAGGCAAAGGGTGGCTACTTCGAAGAATATAAAATGTAAAGTATATTTTGATTTGTTTAACACTTTTTAGGTTACTGCATGATTCCATATGTGTTATTTCATAGTTTTGATGTCTTCACTATTATTCTACAATGTAGAAAAACCCTTGAATGAGTAGGTGTGTCCAAACTTTTGACTAGTACTGTATGTGATAAAGTGAACATCTGAGGCCCTCACCTGACCCTAACACACAAATATAGAAAATACGCTGTTCAGTCAGATGTTTTGACAGGCCTTTTTAGATAGGCTTGTTCAAATTTCCAACATTTTGGAACACTATTTGTTAGCCAACTTGTCTATAATTAGATACATGCAGCTTCTCTTCCGTCATTACTTGTTGCCCTAGAAGATGAAATACACCCTTACTCACCAAAATAATGTCATAAATCGATAGAAAGACTGCATCAATCTAGTTGACATGGGTAAAGGTAGTCTTCCCTTTTCTTTCATCTCTCAAAGGAGCTGATTGTGGATTACAGGAAAAGGCAGGCCAAACGTGCCCACATTAACATCGACGGGAATGTAGTGGAGCGGGTCGAGATTTTCAAGATCCTTGGTGTCCACATCACCAACGAACTATCATGGTCCAAACACACCAAGACAGTCGTGAAGAGGGCATGACAACACCGTTTCCCCCTCAGGAGACTGAAAAGATTTGGCATGGGTCCCCATATCCTCAAAAAGTTCTACAGCTGCACCATCGAGAGCATACTGACCGGTTGCATCACCGCCTGGTATTGCAACTGCTCAGCATCTGACCGTAAGGAGCTACAGAGGGTAGTGCTTACGGCCCGAGTACATCACTGGGGCCAAGCTTCCTGCCGTCCAGGACCTACAGTTGAAGTCAGAAGTTTACATACACCTTAGCCAAATACATTTAAACTCAGTTTTTCAAAAGTCCCTGTCTTAGGTCAGTTAGGATCACCACTTTGTTTTAAGAACGTGAAATGTCAGAATAATAGTAGAGAAAATGATTTATTTCAGCTTGTATTTCTTTCATCACATTCCCAGAGGGTCAGAAGTTTACATACACTCAATTAGTATTTGGTAGCATTGCCTTTAAATTGTTTAACTTGGGTCAAACATTTCGGGTAGACTTCCACAAGCTTCCCACAATAAATTGGGTGAATTTTGGCCCATTCCTCCTGACAGAGCTGGTGTAACTGAGTCAGGTTTGTAGGCCTCCTTGCTCGCACACGCTTTTTCAGTTCTGCCCACACATTTTCTATGGGATTGAGGTCGGGGCTTTGTGATGGCCACTCCAATACCTTGACTTTGTTGTCCTTAAGACATTTTGCCACAACTTTGGAAGTATGCTTGGGGTCATTGTCCGTTTGGAAGACCCATTTGCGACCAAGCTTTAACTTCCTGACTGATGTCTTTAGATGTTGCTTCAATATATCCACATTATTTTCCTCCCTCATGATGCCATCTATTTTGTGAAGTGCACCAGTCCCTCCTGCAGCAAAGCACCCCCACAACATGATGCTGGCACCCCTGTGCTTCACGGTTGGGATGGTGTTCTTCGGCTTGCAAGCATCCCCTTTTTCCTCCAAAAATAACGATGGTCTTCATGGCCAATTTTGTTTCATCAGACGAGAGGACATTTCTCCAAAAAGTATGATCTTTGTCCCCATGTACAGTTGTAAACCGTTTTTTATGGCTGAGCAGCCTTTCAGGTTATGTTGATATAGGACTCGTTTTACTGTGGATATAGATACTTTTGTACCTGTTTCCTCCAGCATCTTCACAAGGTCCTTTGCTGTTGTTCTGGGATTGATTTGCACTTTTTGCACCAAAGTACGTTCATCTCTAGGAGACCGAATGCGTCTCCTTCCTGAACGGTATGACGGCTGCGTGGTCCCATGGTGTTTATACTTGCATACTATTGTTTGTACAGATGAACGTGGTACCTTCAGGCATTTGGAAATTGCTCCCAAGGATGAACCAGACTTGTGGAGGTCTACAATGTTTGTCTGATTTCTTTAGATTTTCCCATGATGTCAAGCAAAGATGCACTGAGTTTGAAGGTAGGCCTTGAAATACATCCACAGGTACACCTCCAATTGACTCAAATGATGTCAATTAGCCTATCAGAAGCTTCTAAAGCCATGACATCATTTTCTAGAATTTTCCAACCTGTTTAAAGGCACAGTCAAGTATGTAAACTTCTGACCCACTGGAATTGTGATACAGTGAAATAATCCGTCTGTCAACAATTGTTGGAAAAATGACTTGTGTCATGCACAAAGTAGATGTTCCCACTGTATATAGCCTTGTTATTGTTATTTTATTGTGTTACTTTTTATAATTGTTTTACTTTAGTTTCTTTTGTAAATATTTTCATAACTTTCTTGAACTGCATTGTTGGTTGAGCGCTTGTAAGTAAGCATTTCACGGTAAGGTGTACTGTTGTATTCGGCGCATGTGACAAATAAAGTTTGATTTGATGACCATGGTTCTGCAGACTGTCCTGCATGGAGCAGAATCAATCTACCTACTGCTGGCTGGCCAGCTGCAAAGTAGGGAATATCATAGAGGATACTTTGATATGGACATTATATATTTAACATAGTGTATTGTCATTTAACTAATCTAACTTCCCTTTTTTCCCCTTCTCTCTCCATTCCTTCTGTCTCTCAGAAGCTGCCAGTGAAGGTGCAGGAGGTTGGCCATTGGTCTATACTTTCCCAGTTACTAGATGCCAATTCCTTGGAAATGTATAAAAGACGAAGTCAACCAAAGTTGCAGCTGTGCGTATTTGACAACTAAATGTTCACCCAGCAGTAGAAAAAGTATTGATGTTGCACTTCTGTACCTTTGTGTAATAAGTGTTGTTAACAGGAAGCTCATCTCGGAGTTAAGGTGTAAGGAGTATAGGTTCCCTTTCATCTTCCTTGCATGTACAGTGGAAAGAAAAAGTATGTGAACCCTTTATAAATACCTGGATTTCTGCATAAATTGGTCATAAAATGTGATCTGATCTTCATCTAGGTCACAACAATAGACAAACACAGTCTGCTTAAACTAATAACACACAAACAATTATACATTTTCATGTCTTTATTGAACACACAGTGTAAACATTCACAGTCCAGGGTGGGAAAAGTATGTGAACCCTTGGATTTAATAACTGGTTGACCCTCCTTTGGCAGCAATAACCTCAACCAAACATTTTCTGTCAGGAGGAATTTTGGACCATTCCTCTTTGCAAAACTGTTTCAGTTCAGCAATATTCTTGATGTCTGGTGTGAACTGCTCTCTTGAGGACATGCCTCAGCATCTCAATCGGGTTGAGGTCAGGACTCAGACTGGACCACTTCAGAAGGCATGTTTTCTTCTGTTGAAGCCATTCTGTTGTTGATTTACTTCTGTGTTTTGGGTCGTTGTCCTTTTGCATCACCCAACTTTTCTGTTGAGCTTCAATTGGTGGACAGATAGCCTAACATTCTCCTGCAAAATGTCTTGATAAACTTGGGAATTCATTTTTCCATCGATGATAGCAAGCTGTCCAGGCCCTGAGGCAGCAAAGCATCCCCCAACCATGATGCTCCCTCCACCATACTTTACAGTTGTGATGAGGTTTTGATGTTGGTGTGCTGTGCCTTTTTTTCTCCACACATAGTGTTGTGTGTTCCTTCCAAACAACGCAACTGTAGTGTCATCTGTCCACAGAATATTATGCCAGTAGCGCTGTGGAACTTCCAAGTGCACTTTTTCAAACTTCAGACGTGCAGGGGATGGAGCTCAGCCATCCCCTCAGACACACACAGAGGGGGATGTATAAGTGGGATGCTTGGGATACCCAATCTGATTTCACCCTATTGAAGTTGAGATTTAAAAGTGTTAAGTTAATGTTAAGGTAGGAGGTTAGGGTTATGGTCATAGCAAGAATTTCACTTAGCATCTATTCTTTCGTTTTCAAAAAGGCTTTTGTGGATACTTTGTTAGAAACAATACATCTCAGAAACAACATACATTGAATAGAACCCTTTTGGGTTCCAGGTTCCATGTAAAACCCTTTCCACAGAGGGTTCTACCTGGAACCAAAAAGGCCTCCGCTATGGGGACAGCCGAAGAATCCCTTTGAAACCCTTTCTTCTAAGAGTGTATGGAACAGTGGATTCTTACAACAACATACAGTATTACTTCTATGCTTACCACTTTCCACAGAATAAAGAGATTAAAACATTCAACTCTGCCTCCTGACTATTTGACGTTCTTCGGATGTGAATATCGAGTTGAAATAAAAAGGTCCATGATTCTTCCCTTGAAGCCACCCACATCCATTCAGTCAACCCTTTCTGCCTATCACGACCCATGCTCCCAATTGAAATGGCCAAATAGCTTTGTGTCCACTCAATTAAACAAATATCACCAAGCAATAAAACAACTGTCATTTTTGTATTTTCTATTCATTAAAGGAAATCAAGCCACCTGTCTCTGTGCACATATGTGCCCGTGACAACACAACATCACGGCTGACGACACACTATTAATAAAAGGGAATAAAGCTATCTCTCTCAACACAACATGATGACTACACACAAGCACAAGCTTAGTTATGGGGTCAGCAGTATCTGATAAATATGACACTTAATCTCTGCCAAGCTAGCCAACTAGCAATGTAAATATTTCACATGTTTAAATACGTTGTTAAGTCTGTTGCCTCACGTGAGAGTTGGATCGCAAGTTTGTAGTTCGACTAGACAACGTGAACCAATAACTGACTACCCGTATAAATAACCCGCTCGCCTTTGGGTCTTGGGTCGGGCTACATGTACTTTTTCTTTTTCAGAGGTACTTTTTCTTTGCCCCGAAAGTAGTTCAGATGGTGATCCAGCAGCCAATAGGAGTCGGGGAGAAAGCAGTAGGATCCTAATCGTACAGTGGTTAAATAGCACTCGGAAATATAACCCCCCCCCAAGCAGTTGTGGTTTAAACTTCTTTCTTTAAGATGGACGAGGATAGAGGGAAAGCGAAGGATCAAATGAAGTTATGGAAAGTGGGCCGAAGCGATCAGGTTTGTCAATTTTTATACTTAGTTTGTGTTGTGCAGATCTGCTTAGAAATGGGTGAGAGATCATCCAGGGTTGCTTTCTGCCTCCTGGACTACTTAGCTATAATGCTAATGTTAGGTCGCTAGTTAGCTACACATTCACTGAACCATTGTACTGTTCAATTCCACAACCAAAGAATGCACATTTGTATTTGAATTGTCTTTTTTTGATCGTGCAAGAATTGCTGCCTACGTCTAACGTTAGCCTATTACTACTAGCTAGCTTGGACTAACAGCTGGGCGTTACTAGCTGCTATACCCACAAAGTCAAACCCTGCCCATTTCTAACAAACCCATGCAGCTCGGGCTTTCTTGACATTTTGTAGAATAGAATTCCAAAATGAATCCCAAGGTTATCTAGGGTTTACTCTCATACACTTGTGACAATGTAATATGTTGACTTAACATAACTGCAGAGTAGCTATTTGTTTTGATTAGCTAACTAACGGCAACTACCTACCTAATGAAATGCCAAGAAGTTGTTGACTGCTTGTGTTTTAATTTGCTGGTTTAACGTGAAAACATTGCAAGATGAGAATAGAATAATCAGTGACACTTTGCAATAACTATGATTATGGACCTTGTTTTGTTGGGATAAAAAATGTAGCTAGGTCATTGTCTTGCCTATAGTTTAGCTTGGACATTAGCCATGTCAAATCATGGTTATCTAATCATTGGTGCGCAGGAAGGGTAGACTTAATGGGTCAACATTATGCAAGATTGTAAGTAAACAAGGCCTATATCACACATACCTAATGGGACCATTGAGTCTTGTGCCCAGGCTATTAAGTGTCAGGTGCACAAAGTATACCTGTACATTCCTAGTCTTAATGTGTGTGTAGTTATGTCTCCTGAGAACAAGTACATGAATTACGAGTGTAAGTGTAGCTGATGTGGAATTAGGGAAAGGACCTACTCTGTTACCAAAGGAAAATAGAGAAAGTAGGCCTAATGACTGTGTAAATAAAGTGTGTAGTGCAATGTCTTATGTATAATGTCATTGCTTCCCCTTCAGAGGCCAGACAACCTGACCACTGGGGCTGGTCACCCGATAGGGGACAAGCTGAATATAATAACAGCGGGTCCCCGGGGGCCCCTCCTAGTGCAGGACACCCCGTTCATAGATGAGATGTCCCACTTCGACCGCGAGCGCATCCCAGAGAGGGTGGTACATGCCAAGGGAGGCGGTGGGTGTCCACCAATACATTTTAACAGACACTGGTTAGCTTTTATGCAATATACAGTGAGCTCCAAAAGCATTACATCCAACAAGTTTGTAACGTCACAAGCTTGATGTAATCATTGTGTGTGGGGGGAGGGGCCGACCATGTGCTGTAATTTCTAAACTGTTCACCCGATCTGGATGAAAATACTCTCAAATTAAGGCTGATAGTTATTGTATCATTTCAAATCCAAAGTGCTAGAGTACAGAGCCAAAGCAACAACAAAAAATTGTCACTGTCTGAATTATTTTGGAGCTCACTGTATTTGTCAGAAACTGTTTGAAGACAGGCTGAAATTACAGCGCTGGAAAGAGTCAGACGCTGCTAGATTTGTTCTTAAAAGTGGACCCTCACAAAGTAATGGTATAGGGAAATACTTCCCCAGATATGCCGATCACATTTGAAATAAACATATATTAGAAAAATACCAACTCTAACTCGTTAGTCTACTCGGGGCAGAATATTATAGGACCATACTTGATCATGTGATGTTCTGTGTTGGTCCACTATTACAGAAGGGTAAAGTGCACCATGTGTATGGCTTTATACGTAGGTGTTTACTAACTAGCTAGATGTACAGGACCAGTCAAAAGTTTGGACACACCTACTCATTCAAGGGTTTTTCTTTATTTGTACTATTTTACACATTGTAGAATAACTGTGAAGACATCACAACTATGAAATAACCAAAAAGTGTTAAACAAATCAAAATATATTCTTCAAAGTAGCTACCCTTTGCCTTGACAGATTTGCACACTCTTGGAATTTTCTCAACCAGCTTCACCTGGAATGCTTTTCCAACAGTCTTGAAGGAGTTCCCACATATGCTGAGCACTTGTTGGCTGCTTTTCCTTCACTCCTACACTCCTTCAACTCATCCCAAACCATCTCAATTAGGTTGAGGTTGGGTGACTGTGGAGGCCAGGTCATCTGATGCAGCACTCAAGCACTCTCCTTCTTGGTCAAATAGCCCTTACACAGCCTAGAGGTGTGATGGGTCATTGTTCTGTTGAAAAACAAATGATAGTCCCACTAAGCGCGAACCAGATGGGATGGTGTATTGCTGCAGAAAGCTGTGGTAGCCATGCTGGTTAAGTGTGCCTTGAATTCTAAATAAATCACTGACAGTGTCACCAGCAAAGCACCATCACACCACCTCCTCCATGCTTCACGGTGGGAACCTGTTATGGATTTTATGAATAATGACTAAATGATGTATACATTTAACGTAGAACTATAACTAAAACTACCCTGTCATTGTATGAAATTTATTAGAACCATACCTCTATAAATCTGATGTGTGTAGTTTTAGTCAGAATTAGGACAAGGACTTTTTGTTCCTTTTTAGTATGTAAGCAGGGTGCAAGTGTGAGACAATATATGAGATAAGAGGAGCTATCGACAGACAAGCTCTACTACTGTGTTCCTTACAGGACATTCTGTTCTCACCCAGGGAGGGGAGAGACCTTGGGCTTGTAGTATATTGTATAACAGGTGGCAGACAATGTATGACAGGAAGACTTGTGAACTATATTGTCATTGTTTCTGAGAGGGACATTTATGACGAAATGTAAGGTATATAGACCAATGTACAGGAAATGATAGGCAGAACGTTCCCGTAAATAAACATTTGACTTTTGTAGACTGGGCCTCTGTCTGTTTTTATTTCTATCAGTATCCTATAAATCCTGATATAGCAGACTGAGTCATTTAATTTAATTGGTTAAAGAACATGAGAACTTAATTCTCCTAACAGAACCACACATGCAGACATCATTCGTTCACCTACTCTGCGTCTCAAAAAGACACAGCGGGCCGAACCAAAAATCAAACATTTGGACTCATCAGACCAAAAGACAGATTTCTACCGGTTTAATGTCCATTGCTTGTGTTTCTTGGCCCAAGCAGGCCTCTTCTTATTGGTGTCCTTTTAGTAGTGGTTTCTTTGCAGCAATTCGACCATGAAAGCCTCAGTCTCTTCTGAACAGTTGATGTCTGTTACTTGAATTCTGTGAAGCGTTTATTTGGGCTTCAGTTTCTGAGGCTGGTAACTCTAATGAACTTATCCTCTGCAGCAGAGGTAACTCTGGGTCTTCCTTTCCTGTGGCGGTCCTCATGAGAGCCAGTTTCATCATAGCGCTTGATAGTTTTTGCGGTTTTATTTGTTTTATTATTTATTCTAAATGTTTATTTATTTAAATAGACAAGTCCGTTGAAACTTTCAACGTTTTTTTAATTTTCCGGATTGACTGACCTTCATGTCTTAAAGTAATATTGGACTGTCGTTTCTCTTTGCTTATGATGGATTCTGGGTTCTGTCTCCTAAACTTGGAATAGTGTTAATTATCAGGTAACCTATTGAAATATTGAGTGCTAAAGTCTAGGGTCTACACCAGAAGTTAATGGTTATCTGTACGATGAATGTATATGGTGGAGGCAATTAAGCTTGGAATATACTGAGTGAAGGAAAGATGATCACATGTTGGCAGGCACTGATAAGGGTGGCGAGATGTGGTTTAGTGAGGAAGGGGGCTGAGGTTAGGGCATGTTAAGGGAGAAGGAACAGTTTATTGCCCGCGGCACTTAATTTCCGGCCTAGCAACAAATATGTAATGTTTAAAGGAGGAGATTCCACCCCAAATTGGGGTATATATACTACCACTGGTGGAACCATGTCTTTGTCTTATGCAGCTGTATGACCCAATGGGTGAATAAACTTGGTTTAAGCTTTACTAATCGTACATGAGTTTTACTAGGCTCATTTAGAACTTAACACTCATTTGAGCTGTTCTTGCCATAATATGGACTTGGTATTTTACCAAATAGGGACATCTTCTGTGTACCACCCGTACCTTGTCACCACACAAATGATTGGCTCAAACGCATTAAGAAGGAAAGAAATTCCACATTAACTTTTAACAAGGCACACCTGTTTAATTGAAATGCATTCCAGTTGACTACCTCATGAAGCTGGTTGAGAGAGTGCCAAGAGTGTGCAAAGCTGTCATCAACGCAAAGGGTGGCTACTTTGAAGAATTTCAAATATAAAACTTTGGTTACTACATGATTCCATATGTGGTATTTAACTGTTTTGATGTCTTCACTGTTCTTCTACAATGTAGAAAATAGTAAAAAATAAAAAAAACCTTGAATGAGTAGGTGTGTCCAAATTTTTTTACTGGTACTATATACTCATTAACTGACCATTTTCTGCCTCTTCCTACACAGGAGCTTTTGGGTACTTTGAGGTGACACATGACATCTCTCGCTACTGCAAGGCCAAGGTGTTTGAGCATGTGGGCAAGACCACACCTATCGCCATTCGCTTCTCCACCGTGGGTAAGACATTAGCCTACATCACATGACATTTTCTTTCTGGTATTTTGAGGCTGCTCACTCCGGTTTTTCTATAAAACTGCTACAAACACATTTACAGTTACTTTTGTTTCCTTAAGGACATGCAAAAAGAAACTATCAGATTTGCTAGCTACCAATTTGACCTCTGCCACTGTACAGGAAATGACTAAGAGCATGCTTGTCTGCAAGAGCAGTGTTTGCCGATATCTGAAGAATTCTGGACAGTCAGGTAGCAGTTAAGCGCGTTGGGCCAATAACCAAAAGGTCGCTGTTTCAAATTCCGAGCCGAATAGGTGAAAAAGCTGTCAACGTACCCTTATTGCTCCTGTAAGTATAAAATGCAATATATACACTAGATGACTGACAGAGGGGTGCTTTCTGAAGCCAACGCACCTCCATCTTGGCACTTCCCCACCATTGTTAAAAAGAAATAATAATAATAAATAAATTGGAAGCTATAGAAATGTATTTATTAATGTCTAAATTTGTTTTTGCCAAATTGATCTTTGACGTTATGGGGCTATTTTGCTTCCACTGGTCCTGGGGCTCTTGTTAAGGTCAACGGTATCATAAACTTTATCCAGTACAAGAATATATAATGTAAGTAGGTGACGTAATGACGCCACGAAAAATACAGCGCTACACAGAACAAAAGCAGAAAAATATTAAGCCCACACTTCCAACAAGTTCAAGTCCAGCAGTCATTTGAAAGAGTAAGAACATTTCAGTGAGAACTCAAAGGCGAAATCCATTAACGCCAAGATAATGGAATTCATTGCCCTTGACAATCAACCATGCCCTGTCGTGGATGATGTTGGCTTTTGCCGACTGGTCGAGCCCCGGTACGCACTATTTTTCAGATGTTGCCCTACCGGAGTTACACAATATTGTTGAAACTTGCCTCCGTGAGAGTCACTGCTATTAGCTTCACGACTGACATCTGGGCCAGCAATGTCAGCCCCATGAACATTATGAGTCTGACAGCACAGAGGGTCAACGAGGATTTCGTACTGAGGAAAGCCGTATTGCATGCTCAAGAATGTGCTGGTTCTCATACCGCTGCTGCCATTTCAATGGCATTTGAGATGTTTGAAACTTGGAAACATGAACACTCCTAGCTCCGTTTGAAAAACTGACTCGAGAAATAAACTTATCAACTGCGTCTGCAGCAGATGTGATACCCTCTGTCATGGCATTGAAACGCCCGTTCAACAAAACTGCCGACAGACCGTGGGGTTAAAACGTACAAAAGTACTCGGTTGTGAATAAGCGATTTGGTGGCATTCTCTCTGAGCCTCTACTGTGTCGCCACCATGCTCAACGCTATGTACAAGGACCGCTACTTCGACGCAGACAAGAAACAGGGTTTAAGTAAAGTGTTACAAACACAGCTGGACAAGATGGAAACGGACACCGTGACAGTACGCACCGAGGAAGAGGCCACAGACAGACAGAGCTGAAGCTTCATTGCTTGACACGTATGATGAAATCCTGGTTGAGAATGAAACGACTGAACAAATGAACAATGAAACAGCACAGCAAGTAAGTGAAATAAATAGGTTTTGATTGTTTTACTGGTAATGTGTACATATGTAAATGCCAACAAACTTTTTTTGTGTGTGTAACCTTTATTTAACAAGACAAGTTAAGAACAAATTCCTATTTACAATGGCGGCCTACCTCGCCCTATGGGACCCCCAATCACGGCCGTATGTGATACAGCCTGGATTTGAACCAGGGACTGTAGTGACGCCTCTTTCACTAAGATGGGGTGTGTGTGCTATTTAACTGTACTAGAATGCTTAAATGGCCGCTAAAATTGTAAATACCAGGGATCGGTATCGTGGTTGTTTTTTTTTTGCAAGGAAAATATTGGGTATCGGCCAAAGATGTCATATCGGTGCATCCCTAGTATACAGTCATTTTTGCTTGTGTTTATCAAGGGAGTCGATCATTTCAGACCACTTTACATCATCAATACACCATTGAATAAATACCACAAAATACACAATGTCATATTTTTTTATTCTGCAAATAGTGTATTGTGTTTAAACTAGTTGTCCATGTGTGTTTCTTATCAACCTATTTTTGTCTCGAACTCATGTAGCAGGGGAATCGGGCTCAGCTGACACAGTGAGAGACCCACGTGGCTTTGCAGTCAAGTTCTACACCGACGAGGGCAACTGGGACCTTACTGGCAACAACACCCCCATATTCTTTATCAGGGATGCATAGCTGGTGAGTTCAGACGTGAGTCAAGATTGCACCTGGGTGTGCCTTGCCTAGATTTCAGTCTTTGACACATGACGTACAAGGAGTGGAATGTTAGCTGAACAGACTGGCAACCAGGCTAATACATTAGTTCATCTCCCCATATGATATTAAATACCATTACCACATCTCTCTAATTTCTCTTTGTTTGTGCAGTTCCCATCCTTCATCCACTCTCAGAAGCGCAACCCCCAGACTCACCTGAAGGACCCAGACATGGTGTGGGACTTCTGGAGCCTGCGGCCTGAGTGTATGCATCAGGTACTGTATCTGCTCCTCTCTACTCGCCACCAAACCTGTACACGCACGATAGTTAGAATCAGAAAATGCATTGTATTTTCTGATTTCACCCCACACTAAACCAAATTCTAGTAAGAACATGTCATTAACAACTTAAAAGCTGTGCCACTATATCTAGAAATGGTGGTTGCTGCATTAATTTAAATAAGTAGAATTATATAATAATCTTTAAAAATCTTTACTTATCACAATGGCTAAATTGCTTATGAGGGAATATGTGCCTTTTGTAATTTTGTCTTAATCTCTGTGAAGGTGTCCTTCCTGTTCAGTGACCGTGGTCTGCCCGACGGCTTCCGCCACATGAACGGCTACGGATCCCACACCTTCAAGCTGGTCAACGCCGAGCATCAGCCCGTCTACTGCAAGTTCCACTACAAGGTCTGAGCACAACTAAAAAATATAATCACATTTTATTGGTCACATACACATGGTTAGCAGATGTTAATGCGAGTGTAGCGAAATTCTTGTGCTTCTACTTCCGACAGTGCAGTAATATCTAACAATTTCACAACAACTACCTTATACACACACAAGTGTTGTCACGTTCCTGACCTGTTTTCTCTTGTTTTGTATGTGTTTATTGGTCAGGGCGTGAGTTTTGGGTGGGCAGTCTATGTTTTCTATTTCTATGTTGGGATTTTGTGTTCGGCCTGGTATGATTCTCAATCAGAGACAGGTGTCTATCGTTGTCCCTGATTGAGAATCATACTAAGGCAGCCTGGGTTTCACTTGTGTTTTGTGGGTGTTTGTTCCTGTGTCAGCGTTTGGGCCACACAGGACTGTTTCGGGTTTGTCACGTTTGTTGTTTTGTATGTTGAAGTGCTTTGTTGTTTTGTCATTAAATAATGAACACTTATCCCTCCGCATCTTGGTCCGATCCATGCTCCTCCTCGTCCGAGGAGGAGAACGACTACGACAGCCGTTACAGAAACACCCACCAAAACAGGATCAAGCGGAGTGGAGAAGGAAGGCAGGAACAACAGCAATGGGGAAAAGAGGAATGGACTTGGGAGGAGATCCTAGACGGTAAAGGACCCTGGGCAGAGCCAGTGGAGTGTCGCCGCCCCAAAGCGGAGCTGGAGGCAGCGAAAGCGGAGAGGAGGTTGTATGAGGCTAAAGCAAGGCAGAGCGGCTGGAAGCCCGAGAGGCTCACCCAAAAATTTCTTGGGGGGGGGGGGCTAAAGGGGAGTGTGGCGAAGCCGGGTTGGTTACCTGAGCCAACTCCCCGGGCTTACCGTGGAGTGAGAGGGCGTCGTACTGGTCAGACACCGTGTTATGCGGTAAAGCGCACGGTGTCCCCAGTACGCGTGCTTAGCCCAGTGCGGGCTATTCCACCTTGCCGCACTGGGAGGGCTAGGTTGGGCATCGAGCCGGATGTCATGAAGCCGGCCCAACGTATCTGGCCTCCAGTACGTCTCCTCGGGCCGGCGTACATGGCACCAGCCTTACAGGTGGTGTCCCCGGTTCGCCTGCATAGCCCAGTGCGGGCTATTCCACCTCGCCGCACTGGCAGGGCTACGGGGACCATTCAACCTGGTAAGGTTGGGGAGGCTCGGTGCTCAAGAGCGCGTGTCCTCCTTCACGGTCCGGTAGATCCGGCGCCACCTTCCCACCCCAGCCCAGTACCATCAGTGCCGACACCACGCACCAGGCTTCCAGTGCGTTTCCAGAGCCCTGTTCCTCCTCCACGCACTCTCCCTGTGGTGCGTGTCTCCAGCCCAGTGCCTCCAGTTCCGGCACCA
Source organism: Salvelinus namaycush (assembly GCF_016432855.1). Classification (NCBI taxonomy): domain Eukaryota; kingdom Metazoa; phylum Chordata; class Actinopteri; order Salmoniformes; family Salmonidae; genus Salvelinus; species Salvelinus namaycush. The sequence continues at coordinate 19,025,104 of NC_052345.1, forward strand.
CGCACCAGGCCTACTGTGCGCCTCAGCAGGTCAGAGCCTTCCGCCAGCCAGGATCCGCCAGAGCCAGCCGCCAGCCAGGATCCGCCAGAGCCAGCCGCCAGCCAGGATCCGCCAGAGCCAGCCGCCAGCCAGGATCCGCCAGAGCCAGCCGCCAGCCAGGATCCGCCAGAGCCAGCCGCCAGCCAGGATCCGCCAGAGCCAGCCGCCAGCCAGGATCCGCCAGAGCCAGCCGCCAGCCAGGATCCGCCAGAGCCAGCCGCCAGCCAGGATCCGCCAGAGCCAGCCGCCAGCCAGGATCCGCCAGAGCCAGCCGCCAGCCAGGATCCGCCAGAGCCAGCCGCCAGCCAGGATCCGCCAGAGCCAGCCGCCAGCCAGGATCCGCCAGAGCCAGCCGCCAGCCAGGATCCGCCAGAGCCAGCCGCCAGCCAGGATCCGCCAGAGCCAGCCGCCAGCCAGGATCCGCCAGAGCCAGCCGCCAGCCAGGATCCGCCAGAGCCAGCCGCCAGCCAGGATCCGCCAGAGCCAGCCGCCAGCCAGGATCCGCCAGAGCCAGCCGCCAGCCAGGATCCGCCAGAGCCAGCCGCCAGCCAGGATCCGCCAGAGCCAGCCGCCAGCCAGGATCCGCCAGAGCCAGCCGCCAGCCAGGATCCGCCAGAGCCAGCCGCCAGCCAGGATCCGCCAGAGCCAGCCGCCAGCCAGGATCCGCCAGAGCCAGCCGCCAGCCAGGATCCGCCAGAGCCAGCCGCCAGCCAGGATCCGCCAGAGCCAGCCGCCAGCCAGGATCCGCCAGAGCCAGCCGCCAGCCAGGATCCGCCAGAGCCAGCCGCCAGCCAGGATCCGCCAGAGCCAGCCGCCAGCCAGGATCCGCCAGAGCCAGCCGCCAGCCAGGATCCGCCAGAGCCAGCCGCCAGCCAGGATCCGCCAGAGCCAGCCGCCAGCCAGGATCCGCCAGAGCCAGCCGCCAGCCAGGATCCGCCAGAGCCAGCCGCCAGCCAGGATCCGCCAGAGCCAGCCGCCAGCCAGGATCCGCCAGAGCCAGCCGCCAGCCAGGATCCGCCAGAGCCAGCCGCCAGCCAGGATCCGCCAGAGCCAGCCGCCAGCCAGGATCCGCCAGAGCCAGCCGCCAGCCAGGATCCGCCAGAGCCAGCCGCCAGCCAGGATCCGCCAGAGCCAGCCGCCAGCCAGGATCCGCCAGAGCCAGCCGCCAGCCAGGATCCGCCAGAGCCAGCCGCCAGCCAGGATCCGCCAGAGCCAGCCGCCAGCCAGGATCCGCCAGAGCCAGCCGCCAGCCAGGATCCGCCAGAGCCAGCCGCCAGCCAGGATCCGCCAGAGCCAGCCGCCAGCCAGGATCCGCCAGAGCCAGCCGCCAGCCAGGATCCGCCAGAGCCAGCCGCCAGCCAGGATCCGCCAGAGCCAGCCGCCAGCCAGGATCCGCCAGAGCCAGCCGCCAGCCAGGATCCGCCAGAGCCAGCCGCCAGCCAGGATCCGCCAGCCGCCAGCCAGGATCCGCCAGCCGCCAGCCAGGATCCGCCAGCCGCCAGCCAGGATCCGCCAGCCGCCAGCCAGGATCCGCCAGCCGCCAGCCAGGATCCGCCAGCCGCCAGCCAGGATCCGCCAGCCGCCAGCCAGGATCCGCCAGCCGCCAGCCAGGATCCGCCAGCCGCCAGCCAGGATCCGCCAGCCGCCAGCCAGGATCCGCCAGCCGCCAGCCAGGATCCGCCAGCCGCCAGCCAGGATCCGCCAGCCGCCAGCCAGGATCCGCCAGCCGCCAGCCAGGATCCGCCAGCCGCCAGCCAGGATCCGCCAGCCGCCAGCCAGGATCCGCCAGCCGCCAGCCAGGATCCGCCAGCCGCCAGCCAGGATCCGCCAGCCGCCAGCCAGGATCCGCCAGCCGCCAGCCAGGATCCGCCAGCCGCCAGCCAGGATCCGCCAGCCGCCAGCCAGGATCCGCCAGCCGCCAGCCAGGATCCGCCAGCCGCCAGCCAGGATCCGCCAGAGCCAGCCGCCAGCCAGGATCCGCCAGAGCCAGCCGCCAGCCAGGATCCGCCAGAGCCAGCCGCCAGCCAGGACCCGCCAGAGTCCCTCAGCCAGGACCCGCCAGAGTCCCTCAGCCAGGACCCGCCAGAGTCCCTCAGCCAGGACCCGCCAGAGTCCCTCAGCCCGGAGCTGCCGCCCCTTATCCCGGTGCTGCCCCTTATCCCGATGCTGCCCCTTCATTTAGGTGGGTTTAGTTGGAGGGTGGTCATTGGGAGGGGGATACGGAAGCGGGGAGTGACTATGGTGGGGTGGGGACCTCGCCCAGAGCCTGAGCCACCACCGTGGTCAGATGCCCACCCAGACCCTCCCCTAGACTTTGTGCTGGTGCGCCCGGAGTTCGCACCTTAAGGGGGGGGGTTATGTCACGTTCCTGACCTGTTTTCTCTTGTTTTGTATGTGTTTATTGGTCAGGGCGTGAGTTTTGGGTGGGCAGTCTATGTTTTCTATTTCTATGTTGGGATTTTGTGTTCGGCCTGGTATGATTCTCAATCAGAGACAGGTGTCTATCGTTGTCCCTGATTGAGAATCATACTAAGGCAGCCTGGGTTTCACTTGTGTTTTGTGGGTGTTTGTTCCTGTGTCAGCGTTTGGGCCACACAGGACTGTTTCGGGTTTGTCACGTTTGTTGTTTTGTATGTTGAAGTGCTTTGTTGTTTTGTCATTAAATAATGAACACTTATCCCTCCGCATCTTGGTCCGATCCATGCTCCTCCTCGTCTGAGGAGGAGAACGACATTGACAGCCGTTACAAGTGTAAAGGAATGAATGAATGAATGAATGAATGAATAAGAGTATGTACATATATGGATAAGAGATGGCCGAGCGGCATAGGCATGGTGCAATAGATGGTATAAGGTACAGTGTGATATATATCTCAAAAAAATAAAGGGAACACTTAAACAACACAATGTAACTCCAAGTCAATCACACTTCTGTGAAATCAAACTGTCCACTTAGGAAGCAACACTGATTGACAATAAATTTCACATGCTGTTGTGCAAATGGAATAGACAAAAGGTGGAAATTATAGGCAATTATAGGCAAGACACCCCCAATAAAGGAGTTCCTATGCTTCCTGGCTGATGTTTTGGTCACCTTCGAGACCTTTACTACGCTGACAGACACAGCAAACCTTCTTGCCACAGCTCGCATTGATGTGCCATCCTGGATGAGCTGCACTACCTGAGCCACTTGTGTGGGTTGTAGACTCCGTCTCATGCTACCACTAGAGTGAGAGCACCGCCAGCATTCAAAAGTGACCAAAACATCAGCCAGGAAGCATAGGAACTGAGAAGTGGTCTGTGGTCACCACCTGCAGAATCACTCCTTTATTGGGGGTGTCTTGCTAATTGCCTATAATTTCCACCTTTTGTCTATTCCATTTGCACAACAGCATGTGAAATTTATTGTCAATCAGTGTTGCTTCCTAAGTGGACAGTTTGATTTCACAGAAGTGTGATTGACTTGGAGTTACATTGTGTTGTTTAAGTGTTCCCTTTATTTTTTTGAGCAGTGTATATATAGATATCTATATATATATATATCTATAGATAAGTAATGTAAGATATGTTAACATTATGTTAACATTTATTAAAGTGGGCAGTGATATGAGTCTCTATGTAGGCAGAAGCCTCTCTGAGTTAGTGATTTTTGTTTAGCAGTCGGATGGCCTTGAGATAGAAGCTGTTTTTCAGTCTCTCGGTCCCAGCTTTGATGCACCTGTACTGACCTTGCCTTCTGGATGGTATTGAGGTGAACAGTCAGTGGCTCGGGTGGTTGTCCTTGATGATCTTTTTGGCCTTCCTGTGACATCGGGTGCTGTAGGTGTCTTGGAGGGCAGGTAGTTTGCCTCCGGTGATGCGTTGTGCAGATCTCACCACCCTCTGGAAAGCCTTGCAGTTGTGGGCGGTGATACAGCCCGACAGGATGCTCTCGATTGTGCATCTGTAAAAGTTTGTCAGGGTTTTAGGTGACAAGCCAAATTTCTTCAGCCTCCTGAGGTTGAAGAGGCGCTGTTGCGCCTTCTTCACCACACTGTCTGTGTGGGTGGACCATTTCAGTTTGTCTGTGATGTGTACGCCAAGGAACATGAATCTTTCCACCTTCTCCACTACTGTCCCTTCGATGTGGATATTGGGGTGCTCCCTCTGCTGTTTCCTGTAGTCCATGATCATCTCCTTTGTTTTATTGCCATTGAGTGAGAGGTTGTTTTCCTGACACCACACTCAGAATGCCCTCTCCTCATCCCTGTAGGCTGTCTCGTCGTTGTTGGTAATCAAGCCCGCTACTGTTGTGTCGTCTGCAAATTTGATGATTGAGTTGGAGGCATGCATGGCCACGCAGTAATGGGTGAACAGTGAGTACAGGAGGGGGCTGAGCACGCACACTTGTGGGGCCCCAGTGTTGAGTGTCAGCGAAGGGGAGATTTTGTTTCCTACCTTCAGCACCTGGGAGCAGCCCGTCAAAGTCCAGGACCCAGTTGCACAGGATGGGGTTGAGACCCAGCTTAATGATGAGCTTTGAGGGTACTATGGTATTGAATGCTGAGCTGTAGTCAATGAACAGCATTCTTACATAGGTATTCCTCTTGTCCAGATGGGATAGGGCAGTGTGATGGCGATTGCATCGTCTGTGGACCAGTTGGGGCGGTATGCAAACTGAAGTGAGTCTAGGGTGGCAGGTAAGGTGGAGGTGATATGATCCTTGACTAGTCTCTCAAAGCACTTCATGATGACAGAAGTGAGTGCTATGGGGCGGTAGTCATTTAGTTAGCTTTGCCTTCTTGGGTACAGGAGCAATGGTGGCCATCTTGAAGTATGTGGGGACAGCAGACTGGGATAGGGAGCGATTGAATATGTCCGTAAACCCTCCAGCCAGCTGGTCTGCGCATGCTCTGATGACGCGGCTAAGGAGGGTTAAGCCTTGCAAGGGTTAACACGTTTAAATGTCTTACCTTGGCCATGGAGGAGGAGAGGAGGGGGGCCCGCTGTCCTTGTTAGCGGGCCACAACGGTGGCACTGTATTATCCTCAAAAAAGATACTACAGGACTAGTGAAATGTACTACACTTAAATACATATAGGAGTCGACTATACTTAATTAACTGAAGGATGCAAGAATAATGGTGGGAAAACAAGTAAACCTAGTAAGAAAAATTGGGACGTGTGCATAGTAACCCATAGCATCATTCGCCTGCTCTCCTCTCAGACCAACCAGGGTATCAAGAACATGAAACCTGAGGACGCCGAGCGCCTGGCCTCCACCGACCCGGACTACGCCATTCGAGACCTTTACACCTCCATCGCCAACGGCAAATTCCCTTCCTGGTCATTCTACATCCAGGCCGAGAAGTTCCAGTGGAACCCCTTTGACCTGACCAAGGTAGCATAGAGATACCATTTTAATTTAATCAATTATGTGGGGACCCTAACCCTTATAGTAGGTGCATTCCTTAACATTTGATCAATACTTTGTTGTTTTTTAAAGAATGTGACAGAAATACCGGAAATGTCTTAGTATTGTACTTTGTTAGCAATTTAAACACGATGCCCCCAAAAATATTCTGAGTATCCATACATTTGTAGTACTCTGACTTTTCCACCAGAGGGGGGACTTACTCCACATAACCTCTGAAGGTGGTCTGAGATCTTATGTTGTCATAGCATTTGTGAATTGTAGAATAACTGACTGATTGATTAGCTGCAATCTTTTCGGGATAATAATTAGATGAAAATACATGGTAGGGGTCATGCATGCTTATTAAAAAAATAATCTTTGTCCTCCAAGAATGTCTAGGAACCTCTTGCACATCCATGTACCTCTTAGTTGGCCAGAGAAGTAGCAACACTTCTCTTTTTCCTTAGGTGTGGTCTCACAAGGAGTACCCCCTCATTCCGGTGGGGAGGTTGGTACTCAACAGAAACCCTACCAACTACTTTGCTGAGATCGAGCAACTGGCCTTTGACCCCAGCAATATGCCCCCTGGCATCGAGCCCAGCCCCGACAAGATGCTGCAGGGGCGTCTGTTCTCCTACCCAGACACACACCGCCACCGGCTGGGCACCAACTACCTGCAGTTGCCCGTCAACTGCCCCTTCAGGACCCATGTGGCCAACTACCAGCGAGACGGGCCCATGTGCATGTTCGACAACCAGGCTGGCACTCCCAACTACTTCCCCAACAGTTTCAGTGCTCCAGAGACCCAGCGACAGCACGTGGAGACCAGGTTTAAGGTGTCCCCAGATGTGGGCCGCTACAACAGCGCTGACGACGATAATGTCACACAGGTAATCTATGTATCTATCTGTATCTATGTAGCGCACAATGGATTAGTTCACTGAGATGGGCGCGACTCAAACAGGTGTCTCGTGTGCCATTTAAAAAATATATATGTGTGTATATATATTTTTGCTACTGCTTGACAAAATAAAATTTTGGTCGACCAACAGCCTATCGACCGAAACAATGGACCAGTCGACTAATTGGGGTCAGCCCTAGTTACATTAAAGTTAACCAAAGTTTTGGAAATACACTGAACAACATAATAAGCACAACACGTAAAGTGTTGGTCCCCTGTTTGATGAGCGGAAATAAAAGATCCCCGTCATTTTCTTCTTTCATCCTTGTTACTGATCATTTCTCCTTTGCCAAGATAATCCGTCCATGTGACAGGTGTGGCATATCAAGAAGCTGATTTAAACAGCATGATCATTACACAGGTGCACCTCGTGGAAGGAACAATAAAAGGCCACTCTAAAATGTGCAGTTTTGTCACGAAACACAATGCCACAGATGTCTCAAGTTTTGAGGAAGCGTGCAATTGGCATGCAGACTGGAGGAATGTCCACTAGAACTCTGGCCAGAGTTGAATGTTAATTTCTCTACCGTAAGTCTCCTCTCTGTTCACCTTTGCCTCGATCCTGACTAGTCTCCCAGTACATTCAGGCCAAAGAGTTCAATCTTGGTTTCATCAGAGAAGATAATCTTGTTTCTCATGGTCTGAGGATCTTTAGGTGCCTTTTTGGCAAACTCCAAGTGGGCTGTCATGTGGCTTCTGTCTGGCCACTCTGCCATAAAGGCCTGATTGGTGGAGTGGTGCAGAGATGGTTGTCCTTCTGGAAGGTTCTCCCATCTCCACAGAGGAACTCTGGAGCTCTGTCAGTGACCATCGGGTTCTTGGTCACCTCCCTGACCAAGGCTCTTCTCCCCCGATTGCTCAGTTTGGCCAGGTGGCCAGCTTTAGGAAGAGTCTTGATGGTTCCAAACTTTTTCCATTTAAGAATGATGGAGGCCACTGTGATCTTGGATCTTCAATGCTGCAGAAATGTTTTGGTACCCTTCCCCAGATCTGTGCCGCGACACAATCCTGTCTCGGAGCTCTACGGACAATTCCTTCGACCTCATGGCTTGTTTTTTTCTGTGACATGCACTGTCAACTGTGGGACTTTTTTTTTTTATATAGACAGGTCCAAGATCTGTTTTTTTATTTTTTAGAAATGTAATGAACTTTGTCATTACGGGGTATTGTGTGTAGATTGATGGGGGGGGGGGGGTGTATTTTAAAGGCTGTAATGTAAGAACATTTGGGAAAAGGAAAGTGGTGTGAATACTTTCCGAATTTGGAAAAATACAGCAATCGATTGGTCGAAGGAACAGGCGGCATTCGGTCGACCAAGTTTTTTGTTTTTTTTGTCTGGGACAACCCTAGATCAGTCAGATGCAAGCCAGTGATCCGCAATGTTATCTCGGCTTCAAGGAAGAAAGACAATTTCTAAGAGGCACATAAAACATACTTTTCACTCACCCCAACATTTTACGAGGCTTGTGTTTTGATGCGCTGTCAGGCAATGTGTTTTAGAAAAAGGCTTGCCACTTAATGTAGTCCAAAATAAAGTTTGTGGATCTGGACTTTATTACCCGTCATACTGGAGCAAAGAGCATTCCAGCTCTGGCTCTTCCAGGATGTGTAGTTTGGGGCCATATCCTGGCCCTGCTGGTCAAGCCTGGCACATCAAAAGGGGCTCCTCCTGGCCACTGGGGTCAACCAGGTTTCCTGGTCGCGAGAGGTTGATAGGCTCCTCTCCAGTAGAGAGGGTTGCACTGATGTGACCTGAGGGTGAATTCATACACATAGAGATCTGTGTGCACTGCTAGGCACAATGATGATACACTCTATATATATATATATATAACTCTAAATCTCTTTTTCTTTTTTTTTTGCGATACTACTTTGTTTCTGTGTTCAAATGCTTATAAAGGCTTTGTAATTTATACATTTTAAAAATCCTTAACTGTAATGCTTATAAATGATTACAAATAATGAAATATTTATTGATAGTTTAATTGTTTATTAATGCGCGTGTGTGACCAGTTGCTTGACCTTGTGTGCGTGTGTATTGCAGGTGCGCATCTTTTTCACTGAGGTGCTGAATGAGGAGGAGCGCCGGAGGCTCTGTCAGAACATGGCTGGGGCCCTGAAGGGGGCCCAAGTCTTCATCCAGAAACGCTGGGTGAGTTCTCATCGTTGTGATTAAGTCACCACTTTCATCATCATTGGGCTCAGCAATCATGTCATTTCTATCCTCGTGTTTTTTTTAACCATTACTATTCAAATCAAACTCCTCCACCACACTGTCATCAGAAAGTATTCACACCCCTTGACTTTTTACACATTTTGTTGTTACAAAGTGGGATTACGATTTGATTTAATCGTCTTTTTTTTGTCAACGGTCTACACAAAAGTCTGTGGAAGAAAAAATATATATTTGTAAACAAATAATATATATATATATATATATATACACACACACACACACACACAGTGGGGAGAACACGTATTTGATACACTGCCGATTTTGCAGGTTTTCCTACTTACAAAGCATGTAGAGGTCTAATTTCTATCATAGGTACACTTCAACTGTGAGAGACGGAATCTAAAACAAAAATCCAGAAAATCACATTGTATGATTTTTAAGTAATTAATTTTCATTTTATTGCATGACATAAGTATTTGATCACCTACCAACCAGTAAGAATTCCGGCTCTCACAGACCTGTTAGTTTTTCTTTAAGAAGCCCTCCTGTTCTCCACTCATTACCTGTATTAACTGCACCTGTTTGAACTCGTTACCTGTATAAAAGACACCTGTCCACACACTCAATCAAACAGACTCCAACCTCTCCACAATGGCCAAGACCAGAGAGCTGTGTAAGGACATCAGGGCTAAAATTGTAGACCTGCACAAGGCTGGGATTTATGTCAACTGTATCCCAGCCACCCAGGAACATTCACTGTCTTCTTTGTACTGTGTGCAACTCCAGTGTAGATTTGGCCTTGTTTTAGGTTATTGTCCTGCTGAAAGGTGAATTCATCTCCCAGTGTCTGGTGGAAAGCAGACTGAACCAGGTTTTCCTCTAGGATTTTTATTCTTTAGACTTCCGTTTCACTCTGTAAGTAAGATTAGTGTTGTGGAGTAACTACAATGTTGTTGATCCATACTTTAGTTTTCTGCTATCACAGCCATTCAACTCTAACTGTTTTAAAGTCACCATTGGCCTCATGGTGAAATCCCTGTGCGGGTTTCCTCCTTTTCTGTCGACCGAGTTAGGAAGGATGCCTGTAAATTTGTAGTGACTGGGTATATTGATACACCATCCAAAGTGTCATACACCATGCTCAAAGGGATATTCAATGTCTGTTTTTTTTGTTTTTTTATCTACCAATTAGGTGCCCTTTGCGAGGCATTGGAAAACCTCCCTGGTCTTTGTGGTTGAATCTGTTTGAAATTCACTGCTCGACTGAGGGACCTTACAGATAGTTTTATGTGTGGGGTACAGAGATGAGGTAGTCGTTAAACAATATTATTGCACAGTGAGTCCATGCAACTTGTGACTTGTTAAACACATTTTTACTCCTGAACTTGTTTAGGCTGGCCATAACAAACAGGTTAAATACTTATTGACTCAAAACATTTCAGCTTTTCATTTTTTATTATTTAGAAAAACATTTAATTTTGACATTATGGGGTATTGTGTGTAGGCCAGTGGGATTAAAAACATTTTTTAATTTTTTATTCAGGCTGTATAACACAACAAAATGTGGAACAAGTCAAGGGGTGTGAATACTTTCTGAAGGCACTGTGTATTTCCCAGGCATCATCTTCCTCACTACCACGAAGGTCATCTTTGCAATGCAATATTGTATAATGTATCTATTTTACTGCCATCGCTATCAACACTTCTAACCGTCTCTCCCTGCTCTTGCGCCCTGTTTTTCCAGATTCAGAACCTGATGGCTGTGCATGCAGACTATGGGAACGGGGTTCAGGCCCTACTCAACAACACTGAGCCCACAAAGGTAAGTGCATTCATTCTTGTCAACGAAACACTAAAGCTTATGTCATTTTAAAAGGGTATTTGCCTATTTCAATCAAAGTATAGTTTAAATAGGAAAAGCACTTGCATATCTGAGACGGCTCGTTGCAGAGGCGTTGGAATAATTGGCTGGAAATATTTGAACGAAAGATCCAAGTATAGTCAAATCATTTTAGGTATATTGCCGAGCCTTCGTGAAAATCAAAAGTTGCACACATGAACTAAATAGTGTACTTGTATTTTTTTTCAACATGTAGAACATTTTGTTTATTTTTTTCTTATTCCTTTACATTTAGTATATATTTGTGTTGTAACTGTTTCTCTCAGGACCCTTCATAAACAAGATTGTGTTTTACTTGTTTATATCCACAAATCTAGTCAAATGAAATTAATAGAGGTTTAGCATTGAGCTCTAACTTATTTTTGTCTTTCTCCCTTTGTCTCCTTCCCTCCTCCTCTCTACCAGGACACTGTGAGAGTGTACACTCGTGGCGGTGCCTCTGCCGTCGCTGCCTCCTCCAAGATGTGATGCCTTAACTTCCACCTGGGGGGGCAGTTCCTCCTGTTGCACTTACCATCCGCTATAGAAGATCTTACTACAGGCCGTCAGTAAATACTATAGCAAATCAAATGGCAAACTATCATGATTGTTTTTGTAATTCCTCAGGCTACTTGCTGCACAGATGACGAGAGACAGCAATTGCTGTCAGTTCTTACATGTAGTTTCCTGTCCATTTTTCCTAAGTTCACACAGAAATGTATATGGTCAGACTGCAGCCCTATGGGAGAAGATCTGTCCCCAAATCAGTCAAATACACTGACGCTATCTGAAAAGACATGCCTTTATTCAGTTGTTTATATTATAGTTTTCATTCCATTGTCAGTATAGTGTCATCTTTTTTTCCCCAATGACTTATTGTTTGTGTATCCATGCCTCGTGTTTGCCCTGATAGTTAGCTTAATAAACAGGTATGCGTTAGCTAGCCTATATGCAAAATATCCACGAAATATGGCATTTAGCCTAGTTAAACAAACCACCAATGTTTTCAAATAAGATTCATAATTATTTTATAGTATTTGGCTGTTTAAACTTCTGAGTTCTCTTAACATTTTTCAGTGCTTATGCCTACACCATATTTCTTGGTTATATTATAAAAGGTTTCAGGCCATCGATTAGTGCGATTCACTAAATGTTTTCTGTATATTAGTGTAGACGCTCTGTACCAGAATGAATCACTGAAGAGATGTCGTTTGAGTTAGGGGCTGGGGAATTAACAACCACCACTGTTTCCTGGGGAGGAAACTTAGTCGTTATCTCTTCTCGCAAGCCTCCAGACTCGATTGCTATGTTGCGCCTTATCACTGTTAGTGTTTCTATGTTCGGTAGCGTTCCCACTCATATCGCCTGTCTGAAGAGAAGTGTTTGTTGTATGAATGTAAAATTGTGACCTTTTTTTGACCTACAAAATAAGATTGTAATAAATCAAAAGGCAATGCTGTATGTGTGGTTTTGGCGTGTCTGGTTTAAAGCAGGCTGATCTTAACTCCAGGGTATGCAGGCTTTTGTTATAGCCCGGGACTACACCTGATTCTACTTTTTGAACCCTTGATTAGTTGAGGTGTGTTACTGGGCTGGAATAAAAGCCTGCACACCCTGTTGGTCTCTAGGACCAGGATTGGGAAAACCCCTAGTGCTTTGTAAATACATAATACATTGAGCATTTTGTTGGTGTTGTCATCTGTGATGCAGTTCAAAACTGTGAATGAGGGCGGGTCCTTTGGAGGGCCCAGCATTTCAGCAAGACATTCAGCTCCATTAGAAGATTTACATATGCAAACAGGCACGGGAGAGTGGTTAAGACTAAAGTAAGCATACCAGACACTCAACAGACAGAGCTACGGGTAAACACTTTGACAATGACTGATTTCAACTGTACAAAACATTCAAGCCAGGTTCACACTTAGTTCCCATCAATTCATTTTCAACTGTATGCCTAAATTGTCTGAATAGTAAGTAGGTAGCAATATTTTATTTTCTCAGTGTAACCAGTTGATAATATTTTATAGGTCATGTGGGGGAATGAGTTGGCTTTGTTGTATATTTCCCCCACTTTGCTTTATAATGTACTTGGTTACACTGTGTCAATGAATCATAACATCTCAATTGCCATGGTACCAGACTTTATTTTTCAAATTATGTAAAAAAAAATATACATAAAAAAAATCTGCCTGTTTGAGCTTGGCTAGCCTAATGTAGCAGGAGTAAAAGAAGAGCTCGGCTGCCATCTGGCTTAATACACCAATAGAAATGTCCTGACCCTGTAACCCAGGTCTGTCTAGCACTCAATGCTGACTCAAGCAAACACTCATTTGAAAAGAATGTAAGTATTTTGAACTCTGTTATACAGTGCCTTCGGAAAGTATTCAGACCATAAGTATTCAGACCCTTTACTCAGCACTTTGTTGAAGCACATTGGGCAGCGATAACAGCCTCGAGTCTTGGGTATGGCGCTACAAGCTTGGCACACCTGTATTTGGGGAGTTTCTCCCGTTCTTCTCTGCAGATCTTTTCAAGCTCTGTCAGGATGGATGGGGAGCGTTATTTAACCTCTGACTTTCTGCTGCTGAGAGTGGTGGTTCCAAACTTCTTCCACTTAAGAATGTTGGAGGCCACTGTGTTCTTGGGGACCTTCAATGAATGCTGCATAATTATTTTTTCTACCCTTCCCCAGATCTGTGCCTCGACACAATCCTGTCTCGGAGCTCTACGGACAGTTCCTTCAATCTCGTGGCTTGGTTTTTGCTCTGACATGCACTGTCAACTGTGGGACCTTACATAGAAAGGGTGTTTGCCTTTCCAAATCATGTCCAATCAATTGAATTTACGACAGGTGGAGTCCATGTAGAAACATCTTAAGGATGATCAATGGAAACAGGATGCACCTGAGCTCAATTTCAAGTCTCAATGCTACGGGTCTGAATACTTAAATTTAACAAATTCTAAAAACCTGTTTTCTCTTTGCCAATATGGGGTATTGTGTGTAAACCACAACGCAGAGTACCTAGGCACAGCCCTTAGCTGTGGTATATTGGCCATATACCACACCCCCTCTGGCCTTATTGCTTAATTATATCACGGCGCCCGTCACGTGTAGAATATCTTTGCATTTAGGAGATCTGACATTTATTAATATGATATCACTTAGAAAACGTTTTACTTGTGTTGATGATCATTTACATGAGAATGAGACCAAGTCAAGACGCTGGACAGGGTGGACTTAGATATAGTAAAGGCCGTTTATTCAGAGTCAAAGATATCTTGCAATAGCGTGCACGGACTCGTTCGTTTAGCTCAGAGGGAACTAGCGGAAGAGAGTCCCTAAACATAGTGTGCATTAGATTTTATACATTGAAATGACGTAGGTTGAGTCTAGTAGTTCTGTTCTCCTGACTGGTCGATGAGGGTTGAGGAAAGTCCCGTCCTGACCTGGTGTTGATGCTCCATTGGTTCTTGGCAGTGTTCTTTGTCCTTTAAACCCAACCCATTGGGAGAGGTATGTGTGTAGGTGTGTGGGTGTGTGATCATGCAGAGGCATCTCTGTGTGTCTGGACAGTCACGAGAATGTGATTGCTGAAACTAGCAGTTAGTGTCTGTGGTCAGGACGCTTCCCGTTTTTTGACAGTGTCATGCAACGTTTGAGTCAGCCATCTGTTTCTGTGTGTGTGTGTGTGGTTAGTATCTGTTGAGTACAGAATGTGTTTGTGTGTAACATCGAAGAGTATTGAGGAACAGTGTACACTTATGCAAGCAGTAGTTATAACAGGTTCTAAGTAGTTATAACAGGTTCTAACAGTCCAACGCTGTTAATTAAGGATATTATTTATTACACTTGCTTGAGTTAACAAATCATAATTCAGAACCATAACCTTGTCTTCATAGGAATGAAGCTTTGCAGCTTTGAAATGTTTTACATCTGCTAGTGTAACAGGTGTAAAATACACTTTATGTATTTCACTGAAAATCCCTCATATTTATTTTAATTTATTATGATGTATTACATTACTTTCAAGAGTGAATTATTTTATTGTATTTATTTTCTAAATTGTTTTAATGCTGTGACGTCATCAACGGTAGCCATGCTCTCAGTGTTGCCAATTTAGCGACTTTGTCGCTGTATTTAGCGAGTATTCAGACTCGTCTAGCGACTAATTTTCAGAAAATTGACTAGCGACAAATCTAACAACTTTTTCTGGTGTTATTGGAGACTTTTGGAGACTGATGTGAAAGGACGTATCGTTCTTACTCATAGGCCCCCGTCCCACAGCACTCACAGGTGGCCCAGTCCTCGCGCAGTAGTCCCGCCCAGCTGCAGTAAGAGCAGGAGATGTTCACCTCTCCCCGTCCAGACTGCAAATGAATTGTGCATGCGGAAAGTGTTAGGATTTATGTTTATGCACTATAGCCTGTTAGCATATTGTTTGAAGATGAATATTGTTTTGTTACACACACACACAAACAATACAGATGTGTGTGTAGGTGTGTAATGACTGACCAACACAGGCCATAAAAGCTGTGGTCAATCTGGAGAGGGGAGGGGTGCATCACTCTAGGCCAACCAGGGTGGTTAGGAGACTGATCAGTACCATATTAGGAATTGTTTGAGTGAAGAATCAAGGGGGAGACACAAGACGGAGCTAATCTACCCAGCAACCAGATGTGGACAAAGGAAAGCGCTAAGGGACTTGGACAAGTCCGGGTGACACCAAAGGCGGAGCAAGAGTTTAAACCGTGCTCAGCCTCTACTATGATAGGCCAACTGGACGAGTTGGAACTAAAGCTGTCATAGTATAAGAACTGCTATTTGAGTACATTCCACAGTTCCCTGCTTTACCCTGCGTGGTGATACAGTGAACACGTATATACGAAAATTGCATTTACCATTTATCGATTGAGTTTAATTAAAATACTTAAAATATATTCGGTGACTCTGAATCACATTTTGTCCTGATACCAGATTTGAACTGACGCAAATCTCTTTCATGGTGACCCCGACGTGATCTGGCAAAGGATATCGCTGGACATTGGCGTACCAGCCAATTGACATTTACTGTCATCGGACGGAGTTTCTCACAAAAAGACCGGTCTACAAAAAAAAAGGCAACCAGATACCTATTGTATAAAATACTAAAGTTCTGCATATTGGCATTATCCAAATTTATTTTGTGAGACACTTGTTTGATGTAAGTTACCAAATTCCTTATATACAATATACGAATAGTCTAAAATACTGTTAATCAAGTGGTGGTTATTTGATCAAAATCATTCAAAGATGCAATGTGTAAATGAAATGTACTGAATGTATGATGTAAGTTGGGGCTTACAAGTATAAGTGAGGATGATATCATACAATAACGAAAGTAATGTACTAGGCAGAGCCAAGTGTGTATGACGTAGGTTGGGGCCTTACATATGAGGTGAGAATGCAAATAAACGGCAATATAACAGTAATAATAGTGGCCAGGGGCCAGTTATATTGGAAATAAGATAAGTTTATAGAATAAGAGTAGTACCTTGAGTTAAGTCGGCGTACTTATACCAAGTTTGAATGACCTGCGGGTTTTAAAGTGTTTGGGGACACAAAGTTTGTATTTAATAATTTTACCGCGCGAATGAAAGTATATTAGATATTGCAGTCGGGGCTGGTATCTTAGGGGACCCACAGTGCATATTTGAATGTGTTGAGATTAATTTTGTTTATGTAAAAAAATACAAAATAATAATAATAATATTATACAAGAAAAAAGGTAGATTTTACTTTTTAAAATTCATTTACACACATACGCGAGTATACGCACGGAATATATAATGTCTCCAGAAATAGAAAAGGTATTGAAGACGTTGAAATCTGCTCTAGAAATAAATGGGGGTAAGGAGTGGAAAAAGCGATGTGAAAAGATGTATGGCGAATGGATTGAGGAGGGCTGTATTGTCTCTCCCACTGGGCTCCCTGTAGAGGGTGAGCCGGGGCGCATCCTAGACTTACTGAGACGAAAAATGTATAGGGCAAGTACTGAATGGAAACAGGGGGGAGAACCAAGCAAAGGAAAGACAAGAGACGCGATGGAAAAGGCTAAACTAAAAGAGAGAATTGGATTGGCAATGTTGGAGAAATTGCGGAAAATGTGTAAAGAGTCCACACCACTCACACCCACCCCAGGGCGATTATACCCCCAACTACCCACAGCCACTGAGCCTCCACCCTATGAAGGGCCGAAGATGATGGCTCCGGTATTGGATGTAAACGCAATTGTCAACTATAACAAAAGACCAGAAGGGCACCATGACCAGATTTGGGTCCCGTTGGCTCAAGACCGAAAGAGCGAAATTGATGCATTACTGGGGGCATCCCGCGCACTGCGGGATGGAGTGGCGGAGCTAAGCAGGATCCGGGGAGGAGATAGAGGAAGTGTGGGTGATCTGTGCAGTATGGAAGAAAGTTGTGCAAGTGGATACAAGGGGCGTGCAGAAATGGACAAAGAAAGTGGACATAATAGAGGTCAGTTATGGACAGAAGACAGCTTGACACAGACACGAGAGAAAGAGAGAGAACGAAAGAGAGAATGGGAAGAGTTACAGACAAAGGCACGAAAAGAAGAGGAGGAACTGAGGCGCATAAAACAGACTCTAGATATAATGGAAGAAGAACATAGAAGGAAGGAGGAAGGGAGAGGACAGCAAAGGGGAACTGGTGGGGGTGGGGGCCACATCATACAACTGGGCCTTTGTAGCCAAGAGGTGGAAGAACAAGAGGAGCCTCAGGGGGAGGCAACCTACTATATCAATGGTGGATTTAAAGGGGATCTATGTGATGCCCAAGCAGGACCAGCTCATAATACTCGCAGTGAGGCTATGGGTGGGTACAAGGGAAATATGATGCCTTTGAGACAACGGGGGGGGGGGGCAGACTGTTTATAAGCCCTGGGCCCACCGAGATCTACAAACCCTAGTGGAGGCGGGTGAAAACATTTGAGAGTTTAACCGCAGCAGATGAACTCACTGTGGGAGACATGGTGGCAGTCATGAACAGGTGCATGGGTGACCAGGAGTGCAAGGACCTGATGACTGATGCTGGAATGCAGGGCAGATTCACCACCCAGACACGATTTGACCAGTATCGGAACGGAATGTGGGCTGCTATCCGGAGAAAATACCCCACTCAGCCCAGACCTCAACTAATGAGGACCCTGGTATTGGAACAGGAGGAGACAATACCTCTCTACATGAAGAAAGCTAGAATACTATGGAGGCAAGCTTGGAATGCTGAGCCAGAAAAGACTGCAATGATGTTCTTGGAGTAGTGTTGGAAGAGCCTGCCCGAACATGTGCGCACTGAATGTGAAAAAGTAGTGGGAATCACGGCCAAAAATGTCATGGAGTTCACTGAAATTGCCCAACACCATGTGGAGAGATACAGAGAAGGCAAGAGAAAGGAGGAAGAGGAAATGAAACAACTACAAAAGAAGGTATTGAAGAAACAACTACAAGAGGAAAAGCCTGCCAGACAGATGCCTCTCACCAGCACACCACAACCCCCAGTGGCTGACACACACACCGGTGATGCAGTAGCAGCCGTGGTGCAGTCTATAGCAGGTCTGATGGCACCACAAAGGAATGCATATGGAGGAACTGGGTGGGCAGAACCATGGCCTCAGAGAGCTCCAGGCAGGGGCAAACTTGATCTGACCTGTTACAACTGTGGGGGGCAGGGACACTGGGCTAGAGAATGTGATCAGCCTTATAATGAAGGTTATACAATGGATCCCAGACCACGAGCCCCACCTAGGGGCAGGGGGTACAGCTCGGGTTACGGACCACAAAGGGGGAGGGGACAATGGGGAGCACCAAGAGGTAGAGGAGGATGGCAGGGACAGAGAGGGGGAGGAAGGGGATATGCTGTACCTTACCAACAAACACAAGCATCAGGCCCAGGCAACATGGGACCTACCCCACTTCCCAACGCAGACCTCATTCCCAGCATGTCATGGTTGGGTGAGAACCAGGGACCGTATCAAGGCCCCGGTCCATACCAATGAAGCTGCCCCAAGACCCCAAAGAACACCAGTGCCACAATATACACATTTCCACCCAACAAAGAACCTATTGTTAAATGCTTAATTGGAGGTAAAGAACAGTACATGTTAATTGATACCGGTTGTACCTGGTCTTCTGTTCAAACATACTATCCACTCACTAATAAGACGCAAACTTTCTCAGGGGTTTCGGGAACAATTATGAGAAAGCCATTTACTGTCCCACTGGATGTCTACTGGGATGAACAAAAAGTTACACATCAATTCCTATACAACCCAGAGTGTTCCACAGGACTGATGGGAAGAGACCTACTCTCCAAACTAGGC
This sequence comes from Salvelinus namaycush, assembly GCF_016432855.1. Lineage (NCBI taxonomy): Eukaryota > Metazoa > Chordata > Actinopteri > Salmoniformes > Salmonidae > Salvelinus > Salvelinus namaycush. The sequence goes on from NC_052345.1 coordinate 19,043,930, forward strand.
TGCAGCATATACTGTAATGGAACAGCAATGCATGCAACGAGCATCTCTCCAGCCGATTTGATGCCAATCCTTATGACGGAAAAGTTTTCAGACCCACCCAGGATGCTATACCTAGGAGACGCACAAGAAGATTTGGATAACGAAACCTACATCTACTGGTTAAAACTGTTGGATAGTGATCCTGACACCCCAAGGGTGTGTCGTACGTTCCAACAGTGGAAACAATGGATACAAACTCTGAATGCCTATTACCCACCGGATGACCCCCCCCACATGTTACAATGAACTACTCTATGGACAAGGATGAAATATACGATGAGGCATGGTTTGAAGACATGGTTGACAGACGCCCTAGGATGCACAGCAATCACTTATACGTTCTCAAGGAGGGAGTGGCCACCAACTGTGTAATGATGGATGGTGACGTGGATCTCTGTGACAACTGGTTTACAATGGATTCAGACTCGGCCCCACATGTTACGCTGATGGTTGGGTTCGGATATGAAGCTCGTTCTCTTGGTCCTGCAATCAAACTGGCTGAGACCCTGACATGGACTAAAACTAATATCTCTAACGTGTCCACGGCCCAAATGGGGGAAACCCAGGTATGGAGAATAAGGATCAACGTAGAGGACACCTCGATCCCTGAAGTGGTACGACGGGCTCGTTTCCATGGGAGAGAAATGACCGATCATCCAGACACTGATAACATGCTCTCAAGGATTTCTGAAAAGCTGTGGACCACCAGTCCAGAAGATGTGGGACTGGTGGATGTGGAGCCTATTAAAATCCAGGTTAGGACAGATACTACTGCCCACCTTCCTGTCTACAGGCCTCAATACCCTTTGAGTGAAGAGAAGGTGAGAGGGATTTAACCTACTATTGCTGGGTTACAGAATAGTAGTGTGCTGTTCCACACTACGTCACCTTGGAATACACCCATTTTACCGGTTAAAAAAGGAAGTACGGGTAAGTGGAGGATGGTTCAGGATTTCAGGCCCATAAATGATGTTACAATTCCAGACGTGAGACCTGTCCCCGATCCTTACCTGGCACTGCAGAACATCTCTCCAACCCAGGACTGGTTCTCTGTTATTGATCTGGCCAATGCCTTCTTCTGTATCCCACTCCATGAAGACTCACAGCCTTTGTTTGCTTTCACCTATCAAAATCAATGTCTTACTTACTCCAGAATGCCAATGGGATATCGGGACTCCCCCGGAATTTTCAATTCTATCCTAAAGGAGCACCTGGAAGAACTCACCTTGCCAGAAGGGGTCACCCTTCTCCAATACGTTGATGATCTGTTGTTGGCCGCATCAACTGCAGAGACCTGTCTACAGGCAACTGAACTCCTTCTCAAACATGTGGCCGATAAGGGATACAAAGTGAAACGAGAAAAAGTTCAAAGCTGTAGAAGAACCGTTCAGTTTCTGGGAAGAGTACTCTCTGGAAGAGGTCAGGCTGTGTCAGCCTGATCAGCCCAGAGGACTTCTATCCTGGAGCACCCAAAGCCCACAACTGTACAACATCTCTTGTCATTTCTTGGACTCACTGGGTATAGCAGAACTCATGTACCAGAATACTGCTTGAAAGTTGAACCACTCAGGGCCATACTCCGGGAGGCAGGTAACAGGAACCTAACAGCCAAGCTCACTTGGACCATAGAAGCAGAAGCGGTTTTCATTGCACTGAAACAAACCCTTGCCCAAGCTGAGGCTCTGTCCCTGCCTGATTACACCATCCCGTTTAGGTTGGATGTTTCCGAACAGGATGGGTATGTTCATTCCATCCTTTATCAGAAACAAAAGGGGGAGAGAAGAGTGTTACATTACCTACAGTGCACAATTGGACAACATTGAATGTGGCCAAACTGATTGTGCAAGACACATTGCTGCCCTGTCAAAGGCAATTGGTAAAACTGCTCATATCGTTATGAGACATCCTCTGGAAATCAACACAGATCATGGAGTGACCGCCTTTATTGGCTCTAAACTGTTCACCCTATCGAGCAAAAGGAAATCAAATATCACAACAATGATAACAGCCAGACACATCACCTATGTGACAGAGGTGACCAACATGACTGATGGAATGGGGAACGGGGAACCACACATTTGTGAGGACAGGGCAGCAAAAGTAAAGGTCAGAATGGACCTACAGAATGTCCCATTGGAAGGAACAGCAGAGACCCTGTTTACGGACGGCTGTTGTTACAGGTCACAGACACCAGGAGAAGGTAACATAGCATCCTATGCAGTGGTGAAGCAAGAAGGAATGGCAGGAACATACGAAGTGGTAGAAGCAAAGAAATTGGACCCATCTGAGGCCTCAGCCCAGTTGGCCGAACTCAGAGCACTAAGGAGAGCATTGGAACTGAGCAAAGGAAAAAGAGTGAACATCTACACAGACTCTGCATATGCCCGCGGCATTGCACACATTGATGGCCCACAATGGATGAGGGGCTATCTGACTAGCTCGAATGAACCCATAAAGCACAAACAAGAGGTACAGAGATTAATTGAATCAATCCAACTACCGACAAGTGTGGCCATCATGAAATGTAAAGGACACAGCAAGGAAAACACAAAGATCAGGGAAGGAAATGACATGGCAGATCAAGTGGCGAAGGAGGCAGGTGGTTATACTACCCAACAGATGATACAACGGACTGAAGAGACCCAAGATGAATTAACCATAGATACTGTGAGACAGTTACAGGAGGCAGCAGATGTGTATGAACAAACTGTGGAAAAGACATGGAGCCAGAAGAGATCACCAAGGAATCTGGAGATCACACAATGGGAAAACGGTGGCCCCCATTAAGCTGCTCAGGTCAATGATACGGGAGGAACACAACAAAGCACATGGGGGTTGGAAGAGCGTGGCAAAGGCCCTGGAAATTGTGTGGTGGCATCCACACATGCAAGACATGACAAGAGAAGTGTCAGAAAGCTGTGAAATCTGCAAAGGTTACAACAACAAGGTTGCACTGGCAGCAGTGATTGGGAGTTTTCCCATACCAGATGCACCCTTTCAAGACGTATGCATTGACTTCACGGACATGGGACAAGGCAACCGAGTTGAAGGGAAAAGATACCTGTTAGTGATGGTGGATAGGTTCACCAGATGGGTGGAAGCCATTCCAACTGCAAGAGAGGATGCTAAGGCAGTCAAGTGGCTAAGGAGGGATCTCATTCCAAGATTTGGGGTCCCTCGAATGATCCGATCCGACAATGGGTCCCACTTCAAGAACGAACACCTGAAGGAGGTCGAGCAGGCATTGGGGATCACCCATAAGTTTGGGTCGGTATATCGGCCCCAATCTCAGGGCCTCGTAGAGAGAGCCAACCAGACTCTGAAACGAAAAATGGCCAAAATAATGGCAGGAACGAAGCTAAAATGGGTAGACGCGTTACCTCTGGCTTTAACTTCTTCTGGCTGCAAGCCCGACGTCGGTACACTTATGACAACAGCCAGCTCAAGTGCAGGGCGCGAAATTCAAAATATATATTTTTTAAATATTTAACTTTCACACATTAACAAGTCCAATACAGCAAATGAAAGGTACACATCTTGTGAATCCAGCCAACATGTCCGATTTTTAAAATGTTTTACAGCGAAAACAGCACGTATATTTATGTTAGCTCACCACCAAATACAAAAAAGGACAGACATTTTTCACAGCACAGGTAGCATGCACAAAGCCAACCTAACTAACCAAGAACCAACCAAACTAACCAACAAACAACTTCATCAGATGACAGTCTTATAACATGTTATTCAATAAATCTATGCTTTGTTCAAAAAATGTGCATATTTCAGGTATAAATCATAGTTTACATTGCAGCTACAATCAGAAATTGCACCGAAAGCAGACAGAATAATTACAGACACCAACGCCAAATACCTAAATACTCATCATAAAACATTTCTGAAAAATACATAGTGTACAGCAAATGAAAGACAGGCATCTTGTGATTCCAGCCAATATTTCCGATTTATTAAGTGTTTTACAGCGAAAACACAATATAGCGTTATATTAGCTTACCACAATAGCCAGAAACACACAAAAAAGTTAGCGATCGTAACAAACCAGTAAAAGATATATAATTTTTGACTAACCTTGATATTCTTCATCAGATGACAGTCCTATAACATCAGGTTATACATACACTTATGTTTTGTTCGAAAATGTGCATATTTAGAGCTGAAATCAGTGGTTATACATTGTGCTAACGTAGCTACTTTTTCCCACAACGTCCGGATATTTTTCTGACACTTTTTCTGACACACATATTCTGACCAAATAGCTATTCATAAACATAACTAAAAAATACATGTTGTATAGGAAATGATAGATCCATTAGTTCTTAATGAAATCGCCGTGTTAGAATTCTAAAAATAACTTCATTACGACATACAGCTTCGGTATAGCTAGAGTACCCAAAAGCTGGGCGCCGACGACTAGTTCATATGTACGACAGATATATGAAATGGCATCATAAAATGTTTCCTACTTTTGCTGATCTTTCATCAGAATGTTGGACAAGGGGTCCTTTGTCAAGAACAATCGTTGTTTGGATTTAGAACGGCCTCTTTCCCTCTCGATTTAGCAAGCACACTAGCCAAGTGGCACGAATCTCTCCATGTCAACAAACGGAAGAGAACGGAACACGGCAAAACTCCCGAAAAAATTTCAATAATCTGATTAAACTATATTGAAAAAACATACTTTACGATGATATGGTCACATGTATCAAATAAAATCAAAGCCGGAGATATTAGTCGTCCATAACGGCAGCTTATCAGAAGGCAAATCCAGGTTCCTTCTCGCGCCTTCCTGAAAACAGGAAATGGGTGACACGTCATTCCAAGAGCTTTTATTCCACTTCAGACCAAGATAAACACTCCATTTCTTCTCTCACCGCCTCTTGACATCCAGGGGAAGGTGTATGAGGTGCATGTATACTAATACGTATCATGCCCATTTATAGGCAGGACCCAGAACAGAGCCTCGATTTCAGACTTTCCACTTCCTGGTCAGGAAGTTTGTGCCAAATGAGTTCTGTTTTACTCATAGATATAATTCAAACGGTTTTAGAAACTAGAGAGTGTTTTCTATCCAATAGTAATAATAATATATGGGATAGGAGCGGGTATATGGGATAGGAAAGGGCAACAACCCAGCAGCAGGAGCCATGGGGATCACCCATGGCTCCTGCTCCTCCTTGCACAAAGGCGGAGGTAGCGGTCCTGCTGCTGGGTTGTTGCCCTCCACGGCCTCCTCCACGTCTCCTGATGTACTGGCCTGTCTCCTGGTAGCGCCTCCATGCTCTGGACACTGTGAAGAGCACAGGGCGCCAGTGGCGAATTTGCCAATCTTGGTGTTCTCTGGCAAATGCCAAACATCCTGCACGGTGTTGGGCTGTAAGCACAACCCCCACCTGTGGACGTCGGGCCCTCATACCACCCTCATGGAGTCTGTTTCTGACCGTTTGAGCAGACACATTTGTGGCCTGCTGGAGGTCATTTTGCAGGGCTCTGGCAGTGCTCCTCCTTGCGCAAAGGCGGAGGTAGCGGTCCTGCTGCTGGGTTGTTGCCCTCCACGGCCTCCTCCACGTCTCCTGATGTACTGGCCTGTCTCCTGGTAGCGCCTCCATGCTCTGGACACTACGCTGACAGACTCAGCAAACCTTGCCACAGCTCGCATTGATGTGCCATCCTGGATGAGCTGCACTACCTGAGCCACTTGTGTGGGTTGTAGACTCCGTCTCATGCTACCACTAGAGTGAAAGCACCGCCAGCATTCAAAAGTGACCAAAACATCAGCCAGGAAGCATAGGAATTGAGAAGTGGTCTGTGGTCACCACCTGCAGAACCACTCCTTTACTGGAGGTGTCTTGCTATTTGCCTATAATTTCCACCTGTTGTCTATTCCATTTGCACAACAGCATGTGAAATTTATTGTCAATCAGTGTTGCTGATTGACAATAATCAGGATAATCAGGATAATCAGGATAATGTTCGAGTGCAACTTTGCTAGGCTAGCTCAACTATTGTTAGCTTTGTGGCGGGAGAGGGTCTATTTCAGGTGCAGACATCGTGAGTTAAAGTTTCTGCACTGTCTTTTTTTCTTTCATCATGCAAATATACTTGTATGGAGTCCAGACTGCAGCAGTAACCTTTGCCTTGTATTTGTATCCATTCCATGTAGGTATGTTGTGAAATGTGACGATTTTGTATTTCATGTTCAATATGCCTAGTTAGCTGTCATTCATTTTGTTACTTGCCCGGGCATGTCAAAAATGGCGTTGTTGCTCCATTGGTATGCTTCAGGTATAATGGTACAATAGTACACTCTATGAAATATTTTGCACTTATTAGCAAATTATTGGTGTACAACATTTAGAAAATGTAATGAGTCTTGAAAATATGAACATGTACATTTTGTACAATGTATTTTTTGCTTATACTCTTACTACGGCGTTTGCTCAGAGCGTGATGAGGAGAGGCAAATATACTTGTATGGATTCCAGACTGCAGCAGTATTTTTGTATTTGTATCCATTCCATGCAGTAATTAAAAGAGAGACAACTGGCTGAATTGTGACAAGAGCCTTATCTTACACCTACACCTTACCAGAACACAACGCAGAAATGTACCGGTGCAGAACCGGTTACACTAGCATATTTTCAGATGAGAGTTGCGAAGATGCGCTTCGTTGTGCAAGAAACGAATCCAAAACAGCTTCTATCTCAAGGCCATCAGACTGTTAAAGGCCATCAGACTGTTAAACAGCCACCACTAACATTTAGTGGCTGCTGCCAACATACTGACTCAACTCTAGCCACTTTAATAATGGGAATTGATGGAAATGTATGTAAAAATGTATCACAATGCCACTTAATATAATGTTTACATACCCTACATTACTCATCTCATATGTATATGTATATACTGTACTCTATATCATCTACTGCATCTTGCCATCTTTATGTAATACATGTATCACTAGCCACTTTAATCTATGCCACTTTATGTTTATATACCCTACATTACTCATCTCAAATGTATATACTGTACTCTATACCATCTACTGCATCTTGCCTATGCCGTTCTGTACCATCACTCATTCATATATCTATTCATATATATCTTTATGTACATATTCTTTATCCCTTTACACTTGTGTGTATATAAGGTAGTAGTTGTGGAATTGTTAGGTTAGATTACTCGTTGGTTATTACTGCATTGTCGGAACTAGAAGCACAAGCATTTCGCTACACTCGCATTAACATCTGCTAACCATGTGTATGTGACAAATAAAATTCTAGCGTTCCGCCAGCGGAACTCCTCCCACATTCCACTGAAAAGGCAGAGCGCGAAATTCAAAATAGATTTTTTAGAAATATTTAACTTTCACACATTAACAAGTCCAATACAGCAAATGAAAGGTACACATCTTGTGAATCCAGCCAACATGTCCGATTTTTAAAATGTTTTACAGCGAAAACAGCACGTATATTTATGTTAGCTCACCACCAAATACAAAAAAGGACAGACATTTTTCACAGCACAGGTAGCATGCACAAAGCCAACCTAACTAACCAAGAAACAACTTCATCAGATGACATTCTTATAACATGTTACACAATAAATCTATGTTTTGTTCGAAAAATGTGCATATTTGAGGTATAAATCAGTTTTACATTGCAGCTACCATCACAGCTACCGTCAAAAATAGCACCGAAGCAGCCAGAGTAATTATAGAGACCAACGTGGAATACCTAAATACTCATCATAAAACATTTCTGAAAAATGCATCATGTACAGCAAATGAAAGACAAGCATCTTGTGAATCCAGCCAATATTTCAGATTTTTTAAGTGTTTTACAGCGAAAACACAATATAGCATTATATTAGCTTACTACAATAGACAACCACACTACCGCATTCATTCATCAAGGCACGTTAGCGATAGCAATAGGCACGTTAGCGTTAGCGAATAAACCAGCAAAAGATATTAATTTTCACTAACCTTCATAAACCTTCCTCAGATGACAGTCCTATAACATCAGGTTATACATACACTTATGTTTTGTTCGAAAATGTGCATATTTAGAGCTGAAATCAGTGGTTATCCATTATGCTAACGTAGCTTATTTTTCCCAGAATGTGCGGATATTTCTATTAGACTCTCACCTATTCTGACCAAATAGCTATTCATAAACATTACAAAAAAATACATGTTGTATAGGAAATGATAGATCCACTAGTTCTTAATGCAATCGCAGTGTTAGAATTCTAAAAATATCTTCATTACGACATAAGGCTTATGTTATAGCGAGAGAGTGGCCAAAACCTGGGCGCAAAACTACTAGTACACAGTTCGACAGATATATGAAATAGCATCATATAATGTTTCTTACTTTTGGTGATCTTCCATCAGAATGTTGGACAAGGGGTCCTTTGTCCAGAACAGTCGTTGTTTGGATTTAGACCATCGTTTTTCCCTCTTGAATTAGCAAGCACACTGGCCAAGTGGCGCGAAGCTCTCCATTCTGAACAAAGGGCACACAACGCAACACGCCTAACGTCCCGAATAAATTTCAAAAATCTAATAAAACTATATTGAAAAAACATACTTTACGATGATATTGTCACATGTATCAAATAAAATCAAAGCCGGAGATAGTAGTCGCCTATAACCAAAGCTATTCAGAAGGCAATCCCACTGTCCTCTTCGCGCCTTCCTGAAAACATGAAATCGGTGACACGTCATTCCAAGAGGACGTATTCCATCTCAGACCAAGATAATCACCTCATTTCTTCTCTCACTGCATCTTGACATCCAGGGGAAGGTGTATGACGTGCATGTATACTAATAGCTATCATGCCCATTTATAGGCAGGACTTAGAAGAGAGCCTCGATTTCAGACTTTCCACTTCCTGGTCAGGAAGTTTGTGCCAAATGAGTTCTGTTTCACTCACAGATATAATTCAAACGGTTTTAGAAACTAGAGAGTGTTTTCTATCCAATAGTAATAATAATATGCATATTGTACGAGCAAGAATTGAGTACGAGGCCGTTTAAATTGGGCACGTTTTTCCCCCAAAGTGACAACAGCGCCCTCTGTCCTCATCAGGTTAGATTACTCGTTGGTTATTACTGCATTGTCGGAACTAGAAGCACAAGCATTTCGCTACACTCGCATTAACATCTGCTAACCATGTGTATGTGACAAATAAAATTTGATTTCATTTGATTTGTGCCCTGAATGCTATTGAAAATGGGCAGGGCATTAAGATAGATGCCCATGCTTTTAATGTACCACCCAAAACCCTGAGGCGCCACCAAGACAAGTAGGCAAAAACCCCAGGCCACAGCCATTTGGGTGGGTTATCAGTCTTCACTAGCTCTTTCAAATGTGACCTGGTGAGTCATATCCCAAAAATGTAAACAGCCCTTTTTGGACTTACATCATGTGATGTGAAAACTTGCCTTTGACCTAGTGGAGAGGATGGGAATCCAAAACACATTCAATAAAGAAAGGCAGTTGGCAAGCATAGACTGGTTTTACAGTTTTATGAAGCTCCCAGGGTAGCTGGGCAAAATGCCCCTTTCCCCAAAAAATGTATTTGATTAAATAACATCTGTTGACTGTGGCCATTTATTTACCTTTATAGTTTGTTACCCTAAGCATCGCCATCATCCACCTTTGCTATTTTGTGTCAGCAATTAGACATTGATCTTAGGGGGGGGGGGTATCTTACCCCATGTTACCCTGTGATTGCTAGTTAGACTATTGCAAAACTGGACAAATGATCCACTTACCACCATTGTCACTATGAATGGTAGATAGAGGGCAGGATAGACAGACTGGTATTAGTGCTGAGTGATTAGTGCTTTCTAAGGTCGTTTTGGTGTCTGTTAAATTATTCAAACATAGTCATGTTTTTTTATTACAAATTATACACTTTTTTACATTAAATGCACTATGCATTATGTGCGTTAAATGCTGTAACACCGAATAAAACAACAGAAGTCCCATGATGGTAGTGACTGCCCATTACTGCTTATCACTTACAGTTGAAGTCACAAATTTACATACACTTAGGTTGGAGTCATTAAAACTCGTTTTTCAACCACTCCACAAATTTCTTGTTAACAAACTATAGTTTGGCAAGTCAGTTAGTACATGTACTTTGTGCATGACAAGTAATTTTTTACAACAATTGTTTACAAACAGATTATTTCACTTATAATTCACTGTATCACAATTCCAGTGGGTCAGAAGTTTACATTACTGTGCCTTTAAACAGCTTGGAAAATTCCAGAAAATGATGTCAAGGCTTTAGAAGCTTCTGATAGGCTAATTGACATCATTTGAGTCAAGTGGAGGTGTACCTGTGGATGTATTTCAAGGCCTACCTTCAAACTCAGTGCATCTTTGCTTGACATCATGGGAAAATCAAAAGAAATCAGCCAAGACCTCAGAAAAAAATTGTAGACCTCCACAAGTCTGGTTCATCCTTGGGAGCAATTTCCAAATGCCTGAAGGTGTGGTACCTTCTGTACAAACAATAGTACACAAGTATAAACACCATGGGACCACACAGCCGTGATACCGCTGAGGAAAGAGTCTCCTGTCTCCTAGAGATGAACGTACTTTGGTGCAAAAATTACAAATCAATCCCAGAACAACAGCAAAGGACCTTGTGAAGATGCCGGAGGAAATAGGTGCAAAAGTATCTATATCCACAGTAAAAGGAGTCCTATATTGACATAACCTGAAAGGCCGCTCAGCAAGGAAGAAGCCACTGCTCCAAAACCACCATAAAAAAAACAGACTACGGTTTGCAACTGCACATGGGGACAAAGATCGTACTTTTTGGAGAAATGTTCTCTGGTCTGATGAAACAAAAATAGAACTGTTTGGCCATATTGATCACTGGTATGTTTGGAGGAAAAAGGGGAGGCTTGCAAGCCGAAGATCACCATCCCAACCGTAAAGCACGGGTTTGGCAGCATCATGTTATGGGAGTGCTTTGCTGCAGGAGGGACTGGTGCACTTCACAAAATAGGTGGCATCATGAGGCAGGAAAATTATTTGGATATAATGAAGCAACATCTCAAGACATCAATCAGGAAGTTAAAGCTTGGTCGCAAATGGGTCTTCCAAATGGACAATGACCCTAAGCATACTTCCAAAGTTGTGGCAAAATGGCTTAAGAACAACAAAGTCAAGGTATTGGAGTGAACATCAATCGCATAGAACATTGTGGGCAGAACTGAAAAAACGTGTGCGAGCAAGGAGGCCTACAAACCTGACTCGGTTACACCAGCTCTGTCAGGAGAAATGGGCCAAAATTAATCCAATTTATTGTGGGAAGCTTGTGGAAGGCTACCCGAAACGTTTGACCCAAGTTAAACAATTTAAAGACAATGCTACCAAATACTAATTGAGTGTATGTAAACTTCTGACCCACTGGGAATGTGATGAAAGAAATAAAAGCTGAAATAAATCATTATCTCTACTATTATTCTGACGTTTCACATTCTTAAAATAAAGTGGTGATCCTAACTGACCTAAGACAGGGAATTGTTACTAGGATTAAATGTCAGGAATTGTGAAAAACTGAGTTGAAATGTATTTGGTTAAGGTGTATGTATACTTCCGACTTCAACTGTATTAATTAACATGACTTTAAATATTTGTTTTATTTTATTACTTTATTATTTCATTACAAGTCATCTCATCTCTGTAGAGCTGCTGCCTATTTAAGTAGTGATTTCAAAGTAAATAAGGCATACTTTTATGACTGCTGAACACCAATTATCAGTCACTTAGTTCATGCATGTCTAAATCATGTCTAATCAATCGATTTTACCACAGGTGTTCTCCAATCAACTTGTAGAAGCATCTCAGAATGGTCAATGGAAAAAGGTTGCACCTGATCTTAATTTTGAGTCTCATAACAAAGGGTCTGAATACTTATGTAAATGAGGTATTTCAGTTTTTTAATTTTTATACATATACAAACATTTCTAAAACACTGTTTTCGCTTTGTCATTATGGGGTATTGTGTGTAGATTGATGAAGCAATTGTTTTATGTAATCAATTTTAGAATAAGGCTGTAACATAACAACAACAAAAAAGTCAAGGGGTCTGAATACTTTTCGAATGCACTGTACCACAGACAGAAGTGGTAACCCTGACACGTCACAGGGGCTATACAGCAGAAGCATCCGTTTAGAACATATGTTGGTGAGAGGAAGTCTAATCGCGGGTAGTGTGAGAAGATGGAACTAGGTGAAACTGGGCAGACATTCTAACCAGTTAGAGGGCAGGATAGACAGACTGGTATACCACAGACAGAAGTGGTAACCCAGACACGTCACAAGCATCCGTTTATAATGTTTTCTCATGACCAAATATGGTAGTCACAGGAAGTCCAGTCAAATATCTGTGGGTATACACTCCCAAAGCAGAACAAAAAGTTGGACAATGCTGCTATTGTGCAAGAGAGGGGGGAGGGCATCCAGAAATCAAAACATACACATTTACTGGAAACAGTGCTAATGACGCCATCATTCACCACTCCTCTCCTCTTATAAACCCTCCACCTCACCTCACAAAAGAAACGTCTCTTTGGGTCTCTCTTTCTCGTTTGCTCGAGAATCATTGTCTATTTTTTAACCCGAGGCTAAATAAGTAGCTATATTCGCTTGCCATGGATCAACCACCACCGTACCAGCCAGAGTTTGTCCCAATGAAAGGAAATAAGTACATGCGTCTTGAAGACACTCACGGAGCGCCCAAGTTCCAACATACCGTCGTCTTGGGACAGCCACAGCCCGTTGTACCGCAGCCCAGGGATCACATTATCTGGTCACTTTGCAGCCTCGTGTACTGCAACCCATTCTGTCTCGGAATGTTAGCGGTGTATTTCTCCATAAAGGTGAGTTGGAATTCTCCTTATATAGCTTTTTATAGCAATGTCTGGTGTTGGTGCTTGCATTGTATGGATTTTGAAGTTGAGCAAGTTATTATACAAGTTATTATATAGGCGACCAACTTTGAACTATGGAAGGAAGACAGCATAACAATTATCTACATTTGCGTTTCGCTCTCGTGTTATCACACTGTTATAAAAATGTGTAGCCTATACTTCATCTATATGCTCTATAGATCTTTACTCCAAAATAATTGTTTGAAGGAGTATTAAACCACTAAGAGGGTAATACATTACTGAGATCATCCCATTAGTGTGAAATGTCATGTTGTGTGCATGTTGTTAACTAATATGCATCGCTACATAAACACAATCAGCAACACATGAATGATTCTATAATATAAATTATTCTACATTTTGTCTTCCAGTCCAGGGATAGGAAGATGGTTGGAGACTCGGAGGGAGCAAGAAAACACGGGAACACTGCACGCTGCTTTAATACTGTGACCCTGACCCTGTCAATCCTCGGGCTGCTCTTCCTCTTCATCACCTATGGTATCATCATCTACCAAGTTGCACACTGAGTAGTTCCAGTCTTTGCTTTTGTAAAAAGTGTTCATTTGGAAGTCTTGGCATGTGTTATACACCTCTAGGATTGTGTCCTGATACATTTCAGCTCATCTCTTTAAAACACACACACACCACAGAAGTTCCTTCAGCACTGTGTACCAGATCTTATTTGCTCTTCTTTAGTTTTGTGTTTTTCCAAGATGCAAGATGATTCTTTTGAAGTTCCATTCAAATGTAAGTTTTTATAAATAAATTCAACATTTTTGTAAATGCATTACATTTCAGTTTTTATAGCTGTAATGGATGTTAATGATTCTGTGAGACTCGTCCCATATAGACATACACTCACTTAACAAGAAAACAATTCCCATGGCTTTGTATCTACTTGGCCAAGACAGCGTAACAGAACTTGGCTCGGGTCAGCAATTAAACTGTTTACTGAATCTGAGAGGTCAATGAACATACATATCCTGACATGGCTTGCCTTTGTTCTCGCTCTCCAACAAAGTTTAAGCCACAATCTGTACTATTTATGGTTGCTAAGATTACTTGTCCTTGTGTGATATAAAGATGTAGGAATTAGAGTATGTTAAACAACTTTATCAACCCCAAGAATGAACAGTATTAGGTATTTTTGACTTATTTCTCTGATACAACATCAACATCTGTTTATAATTTGTAAAAGTGGAATTTCCAGCAGTGTAGAAAGTCCAGGCCTGGTTTCCGGAGACAAGCTATGTTACCAGGAATCCCTGGCTTGCTGTGTCACAGTACTCTTGAATAGCTTACTATCATCTATTTTCCCTCTAGAGAAAATAGTCTGTGTAGGATTGATGGGTAAAACAAACACTATTCAATTCATGGTCCTGTTAAATAAAATACTTACGTTTATCATTCCTTCTATACTTCGCCTTCTCCCTGCCTTATCTGACAAAGGTGGATTGGCGAAAGTAATAACTGCAGACTTTATCCATTTATACACAGAGATTGCTTACTTTAAGATGAATTAATGTCGGAGAATAAAACAAATTAGATCTGGTAAAAGATAATACAATGAAAAAAACGTGTTTTCTATATGTATATACATATATATATTATATATATATTTTTCTCATCTTTGAAATGCAAGAGAAAGGCCATTATATGACTTTGGACTCTAGGCGCAATTTAGATTTTGTCCACTAGATGGCAGCAGTGTATGTGCAACCTTTTAGACTGATCCAATGAACCATTGCATTACTGTTCATTACTGCCAAAATGTGCCGAGTTGGTCAATTGATACATTTTCAAGTTCATAACTATAGAGATAATACAAACATGATATGGTAATAAAAATGTATGTTTACACACTCCCAGGAATGTCATAAATTATGGATAATTAGCTTCCCTACGGGGGAGGGAGGGCAGACACAGCAGGGCTTCAAACTGTAGAACCCAGTTCCAACATTTCAATATAAAAAGGGATTTTATCAAACAAAACTAGGCTACATTTTATCTCTGGGACCCTCAGGATGACGAATCAGAACAAGATTACTGAATATAAGTATATTATTTACCTTCAGAGGTGAATGTATCAAACCAGTTGCTGTGATAAAAGCACTCTCCTCAAATAATAGCATGATATTTCTTCACTGTAATAGCTTGTGTAAATTGGACAGTGCAGTTAGATTAACAAGAATTGAAGCTTTCTGCCCATATAAGACATGTCCATTTCCTGGGAAATGTTCTTGTTACTTACAACGTCATGCTAATCACATTAGCGCACGCTAGCTCAACCGTCCCGCGGTGTTGAGGACACCAATCCTGTAGAGGTTATTAAACCCTTATTACTTCCTTCAGGGGGTCTGACCTCCTGACCTCAACCCCTCCTTCGCCTAATCCACAGATGTCCATCCGCTTCCCCAATAGCAATCCTGTGATCTCCTCCCTTCCACCAAACATATTCCAAAGCCATCTGTCTTTCTACAGAAAACCATTAACTTCTGACATAAAATCCAGTCTCTTTTACTCCTTATATTCTAGGCTTCTGATCTATCATGTATTTAATTTCTCAATGTTCAAAGTTTAGCCCGAATCCAACACTGTGTGGTTCGAGCCCTGAATGCTGATTGGCTGACAGCCGTGGTATATCAGACCGTATACTACAGGTATGACAAAATAGTTATTTTTACTGCTCTAATTATGTTGGTAGTTTATAGTTTAGTTTAGTTAATAATAGTTTATAGTTTATCAGTTTATAATAGCAATAACGCACCTCGGGTTGTGATATATGGCCAATATACCACGGCTAAAGGCTGTGTCCAGGCACTCCAGGTTGCGTCGTAAATGAGAACAGTATTGAAATTCTTGCATATGGAAATTCTTAAAAGATTATTAATTTTATTTCACATCATTACAATGGCATGTTTTTAATTCACCTGACATCTTCAAAAAGCTCCACAATTGTTCAAGAGAGGGGAGGGGGTTTATTTGAAAGAGCTGTTTATTTGCTGACATTTGTGTTTTTGCCCGCCTATTAAAAGGGACATGCGGCTATTTGAGACTCCGCGTTTAATTGTAGTTTTATGGTACAAATAGCATTATGGTTTTTGGTGCCAAGGAATAGCCACTTGGATCTGAGAGGAGGCAGAGCATGCTTTAAGTTTTCCTGACTGGGCCTGCAGGGAGCATAGGCCTATGTGGCCACATTATTATAGGACGACTTGGGAGTGATGATCCGCAACAGACAGCGCATCTCAGTATCATAAGTAAAGAATAAATCAAATCAAAGTTTATTTGTCACGTGCGCCGAATACAGCAGGTGTAGTAGACCTTACAGTGAAATGCTTACTTCCAGGCTCTAACCAATAGTGCGAAAAAAAGGTATGTGTGTGTGTGTGTGTAGGTAAGTAAAGAAATAAAACAACAGTAAAAAGACATTTGAAAATAAGAGTAGCAAGGCTATATACAGACACCGGTTAGTCAGGCTTATTGAGGTAGTATGTACATGTAGGTATGGTTAAAGTGACTATGCATATATGATGAACAGAGAGTAGCAGTAGCGTAAAAAGAGGGGTTGGCGGGTGGTGGGACACAATGCAGATAGCCCGGTTAGCCAATGTGCGGGAGCACTGGTTGGTCGAGCCAATTAAGGTAGTATGTACATGAATGTATAGTTAAAGTGACTATGCATATATGATAAACAGAGAGTAGCAGCAGCGTAAAAGAGGGGTGGGGGGGCACACAATGCAAATAGTCCGGGTAACCATTTGGTTACCTGTTCAGGAGTCTTATGGCTTGCCATGCGGTAGTAGAGAGAACAGTCTATGACTGGGGTGGCTGGGGTCTTTGACAATTTTTAGGGCCTTCCTCTGACACCACCTGGTGTAGAGGTCCTGGATGGCAGGCAGCTTTGCCCCAGTGATGTACTGGGCCGTACGCACTACCCTCTGAAGCGCACTACCCTCTTTTGAGGATCTCAGGACCCATGCCAAATCATTTTAGTTTCCTGAGGGGGAATAGGCTTTGTCGTGCCCTCTTCACGACTGTCTTGGTGTGTTTGGACCATTCTAGTTTGTTGTTGATGTGGACACCAAGGAACTTGAAGCTCTCGACCTGCTCCACTACAGCCCCGTCGATGAGAATGGAGGCGTGCTCGGTGCTCCTTTTCCTGTAGTCCACAATCATCTCCTTAGTCTTGGTTACGTTGAGGGATAGGTTGTTATTCTGGCACCACCCGGCCAGGTCTCTGACCTCCTCCCTATAGGCTGTCTCGTCGTTGTCGGTGATCAGGCCTACCTACTGTTGTGTCGTCTGCAAACTTAATGATGGTGTTGGAGTCGTGCCTGGCCATGCAGTCGTGGGTGAACAGGGAGTACAGGAGGGGACTGAGCACGCACCCCTGGGGAGCTCCAGTGTTGAGGATCAGCGTGGCAGATGTGTTGCTACCTACCCTCACCACCTGGGGGCGGCCCATCAGGAAGTCCAGGATTCAGTTGCAGAGGGAGGTGTTTAGTCCCAGGTTCCTTAGCTTAGTGATGTGCTTTGAGGGTACTATGGTGTTGAATGCTGAGCTGTAGTCAATGAATAGCATTCTCACATAGGTGTTCCTTTTGTCCAGGTGGGAAAGGGCAGTGTGGAGTGCAATAGAGATTACATCATCTGTGGATCTGTTTGGGCGGTATGCAAATTGGAGTGGGTCTAGGGTTGCTGGGATAATGGTGTTGATGTGAGCCATTACCAGCCTTTCAAAGCACTTCATGGCTACGGATGTGAGTGCTACGGGTCTGTAGTCATTTAGGCAGGTTGCCTTTGTGTTCTTGGGCACAGGGACTATGGTGGTCTGCTTGAAACATGTTGGTATTACAGACTCAATCAGGGACATGTTGAAAATGTCAGTGAAGACACCTGCCAGTTGGTCAGCACATGCCCAGAGCACACGTCCTGGTAATCCGTCTGGCCCCGCAGCCTTGTCTATGTTGACCTGTTTAAAGGTCTTACTCACGTCGGCTACGGAGAGCGTAATCACACAGTCGCCCGGAACAGCTGATGCTCTCAAACATGCCTCAGTGTTGCTTGCCTCGAAGCGAGCATATAAGTGATTTAGCTCGTCTGGTAGGCTCGTGTAACTGGGCAGCTCGCGGCTGTGCTTCCCTTTGTAGTCTGTAATAGTTTGCAAGCCCTGCCACATCCGACGAGCGGCGGAGCCTGTGTAGTATGATTTAATCTTAGCCCTGTATTGACGCTTTGCCTGTTTGATGGTTCGTCGCAGGGCATAGCGGGATTTCTTGCAAGCTTCCGGGTTAGAGTCCCGCACCTTGAAAGCGGCAGCTCTGCCCTTTAGCTCAGTGCGAATGTTGCCTGTAATCTATGGCTTCTGGTTGGGGTATGTATGTACAGTCCCTGTGGGGACAACGTCCTCGATGCTCTTATTGATAAAGCCAGTGACTGATGTGGTGTATTCCTCAATGTCAGAAGAATCCTGTGATAGCAAAACAGTCCTGTAGTTTAGCATCTGCTTCATCTGACCACTTTTTTATAGACCGAGTCACTGGTGCTTCCTGCTTTAATTTTGGCTTGTAAGCAGGAATCAGGAGGATAGAGTTGTGGTCGGATTTACCAAATGGAGGGCGAGGGAGAGCTTTGTACACGTCTCTGTGTGTGGAGTACAGGTGATCTAGAATGTTTCTCCCTCTGGTTGCACATTTAACATGTTGATAGAGATTTGGTAGAACTGATTTAAGTTTCCCTGCATTAAAGTCTCCGGCCACTAGGAGCGCCGCCTCTGGGTGAGTGGTTTCCTGTTTGCTTATTTCCTTATACAGCTGACTGAGTGCGGTCTTAGTGCCAGCATCTGTTTGTGGTGGTAAATAAACAGCCACGAAAAGTATAGCTGAGAACTCTCTAGGCAAGTAGTGTGGCCTGCAATTTATCACAATATACTCTACTTCAGGCGAGCAAAATCTAGACTTCCTTCGATTTCGTGCACCAGCTGTTGTTTACAAATATGCACAGACCGCCACCCCCCTCCCCTCCTCGTCTTACCGGAGTGTGCTGTTCTATCCTGCCGATGCAGTGTATATCCCGCTAGCTGAATATCCATGTCGTCATTCAGCCACGATTCCGTGAAACATAGGACATTACAGTTTTTGATGTCCCGTTGGTAGGATATTCGTGATCGTACCTCGTCTAATTTATTGTCCAATGATTGCACGATGGCGAGTAATATTGATGGTAACGGCAGCTTTCCTACTCGCCATCTCCGGGTCCTGACGAGGCATCCGGCTCTTCGTCCTCTGTACCTGCGTCGCTTCCTCTTGCGAATAACTGGGATGTCGGCCCTGCCGGGTGTTTGTAGAATATCATGTGAGTCTTGCTTGTTGTTGAAAAAATCTTTGTCTAATCCGAGGTGAGTGATGGCTGTCCTGATATCCAGAAGCTCTTTTCTGCCGTAAGATACGGTTGCAGAAACATTATGTACAAAATAAGTTACAAATAACGTGAAAAAAACACATAATAGCACAATTGGTTGGGCGCCCGTAAAACTGCGCCATTTTATCTCCAAGACTGGCCTGCTTCTGTGCCTTTCTAGACATTTCTACACCTTATAAACTGTCGAGAGTAGACCCACAACTGATCCAAATGGAATGAAACATTCAAATCATAGAGCGTTTGGGCCTTTATTCAAATAACATTTTCACTGCAGTTTACAGCCAAGAGTAGAATTTTGTGCTCACTTGAAAACAATGATGCAATTACTCATTACATTGTGGTGTTGTAGGCTAGTCTAGGTAGTATGATTGTATTGTCCCCAAACAAGACCCATAGGGGAGATTTTTGAGCTGCATGTATTATGTCTTCACTGATCTTTCATGCGCAATGATGCAACAGGCATCTCCGCTGCCTTTCCGCTATTCCTCTATGATCTTGTGGATTTATATAGATAATTGGTGCAACTTTGAAAGATTTTACTTCCAGTTAGCTAGCAAGATTAAATAAATGCTTGCCAGCTAGTTAGCATAAGATAATGTCTGCTAGCATAGCTAGCTAACCCCTAGTTAGCAGGGTTAGAATAGGGGCCAGGGTTAGGATTAGAATAGGGTTTAGGTTAGGGTCATAATAGGGGTTAGGGTTCAGTCCACAACTGTTCATAAAACACCTTAAAAAATGTATTTTCAGATGAGAAATGTTTCTAACAAAATATATGATCGTGGTGGCTATAGCGAAGATGCACTTGGTTGTGCCCTGAATGCTATTGAAAATGGGCAGAATGCCCGTGCTTTAAATGTATCAAGCACAAGGCGAGACCCAGATGCAGAGGCAGATGGTTGGAGTCTTACAATGTTTATTAATCCAAAAATGGGTAGACAAGAGAATGGTCGTGTACAGGCGAAAGGTCAAAACCAGTTCAGAGTCCAACAGGTACCGAAGGGCAGGCAGGATGGTCAGGCAGTGGTCAAAACCGGGAAGACTAGCAAAAGAGAATAGAAAAGGAGTACGGGAAATAACACGCTGGTTGACTTGACTAAACATACAAGACGAACTGGCACAGAGAGACAGGAAACACAGGGATAAATACACTGGGGAAAATAGGCGACACCTGGAGGGGATGGAGACAATCACAGGGACAGGTGAAACAGATCAGGGCGTGACATAATGTGCCACACAAAACCCTGAGGCGCCACCGAGACAAGCAGGTCAAAACCCCAGGCCACAGCCATTTGGGTGGGTTACCAGTCTTCTCTAGCTCTTTCAAATGTGATCTGGAGAGTCATATCCCTAAAATGTAAAGAGCCCTTTTTGGACTTACATCATGTGATGTGAAAACTTGCCTTTGACCTAGCGGAGAGGATGGGAATCCAAAACACATTCAATAAAGAAAGGCAGTTGGCAAAGACTGGTTTTACAGTTTTATGAAGCTCCCAGGGTAGCTGGGCAAAATGCCCCTTTCCCCCCCAAAATGTATTTGATTAAATAACAACATCTGTTGACTGTGGCCATTTATTTACCTTTATAATTTGTTACCCTAAGCATCGCCATCATCCACCTTTGCTATTTTGTCAACAATTAGACATTGATCTTAGGGGTGAGGCATCTTACCCCATGTTACCCTGTGATTGCTAGTTAGACTATTGCAAAACTGGACAAATGATCCACTTACCACCATTGTCACTATGAATGGTAGATAGAGGGCAGGATAGACAGACTGGTATTAGTGCGGAGTGATTAGTGCTTTCTAAGGTCGTTGTGGTGTCTGTTAACCCTTTCACACGTACCATCACACGGGTATGATCGTCCTACAGTGGTCCCTAAAGCTTACGATCACACCCTTGTGAACGGACAGTTTCGAGTGATGCAACAATCAGCATTTGAGCTGGCCACACTTTTTTCAGAAACTATTTACACAAACACAGTCCTTACAAAGTTATGTCCAGAATGTGAGCAGATTATTTTTGGATGCAATGATCAGATATTCACAAAAGTATTGTAATGAAACAGCAGGGAGCAGGTCTCGAACCCTCAACCTTCTAGCCCGAAGTCCAGTGCGCTATCGACTGTGCCGCAAAAGCATGCTCGTGCTGCAGAGTCGATTTCCACGCTTATAAACCCAGGGTTTATAGTATCTATAGCATAACACAATCATCCTAACCGTAAAAATGTAGGCTACATTTGTCCTAGTGCTAACTGAGGAAAGATTGACGCAACACAAGTGGTCACATTTTCTAACTCTCGGCTGACATACACTACAATATGAATTAGCTAATAGCAATTACTATGTATAATTAATCACATCATGGATGAGCTCACCGTTGATCAAAATAATTGAGTAAAACACTTTCTAGAAATCAAAAGTAATCCAAGGATGATTAGTTTGCAGCCATGCTTTTTCCCCCACAGATACCAAAGTTTGGTCTGCATGCATGTTGAAGAGGTGTGTCGTCTAGCATCGTTCACATCCCACCATTCACTTCCTGACGTTCTCAAAAAATGACTGAACCCTTACTCACCTCATTTTGTTATAGCATATTTGGTCCGACAGACGATTCCGTGAGACCCGGAATGCATTATGTCAACAAACATGGCTCCACACACATAGCTGGAATTAGCTTAGCTCATCATAATTAGTACAACCTTCAAAAAAGTATTTACACACACTATGTGCCCATTACAATATATGCAAGAATCGGAATGCATGATTTATCATGGTAATTAAAAAACATGAGAATAATACAGTAAATATATCAATAATTACAACAAAACATTTTCTGATAGTGATTTATTGATAAAAATGGCACGTGTAGGCAGTCAATCACGTAACCTCTCACTGAGCCATTCAGTGTTGTTTATATATGTAGCTAGTGAGCTATGCTGTAGCATTAGCAATGTCTTTCAAAAGGAGACAACTCACAAATGTGGAAATTCTGGAGATTAAAAAAAAAAAATCTGACAAAGAGTCTGAAAGTCAGGAATCAGATTCTGACAGTGCGGAGCTGCCCCCCAGTCATTGAGAACCCTGAATCTGAGGACCCGTTGTCCACTGACAAAGTCGCAGTTCCCTTTGAAGATGCTGGTGGTGATGGAGGCAGACCGGCAGTGGATGAAGTACAGGAGTTCTGTGGTAGCTGGAAGGCCGCCAGCCATTTCACCCCTCCTGGCACTGCTGTTTGCTTTGATGAGTCCCAGTCTGGAGTGCAACACCCCTTGCCATTTCCATCTGAGGCAGAGTGCTTCAAGTTGTTTCTGACAGAGGAGCTGGTGGGAGACATAGCAGAGACCAATCGCAATGCCTTGGAGCTACAGGAGAAGAGAGAGCCAAGAGTGGGGGACAACCACAATTAGTGAAATGTATACATTCCTGGTGACAGTCCTTCTCATGGGGATAGTAAAGAAGAACTCCCTAAGAGAATACTGGAGCACAGATCCTATGTTTGTAACTCTCTTCTTTGTCACCCTCTTTTCCCAAGACTGCATTTCATCAACAGTACTACTGCCATCCTAAATGACCCGTTATACAAAAATAGAAAATGTCAACTGCTGGCAGTAAAGTGGCATGACAAACGAGACATCCGTGTCCTCTCCACTGTCCATACAGCAACCATGTCGGCTACAGGGAAGGTGGACCACCTGACGGGAGAGAGAAAAATCAAACCAGACTGTGTGCTTGATTATAACCTCAAAATGGGGCAGTGGATAAGGTGGACATGATAAACAGCTTTGTGGAATGCACTCAGAAAACGAACAAGTGGTATAAGAAGATATTTTTCAATATTTCCAGGGTAGCTTCAAAATACAACAAGCCAATACTTCTCTGACGCAATTAGCATTGTTTTACAGAGCTAATAGAAGAATGTAGCTAGCTACATAAGCACGATTGAATATAACACCATAAAGGTTATGACATGAGTAACGTTACCTCGCGTGTTGTTAGGATTTATGTTTATGCACTATAGCCTGTTAGCATATTGTTTGAAGATGAATATTGTTTTGTTACACACACACACACACACAAACAATACAGATGGGTGTGTGTAGGTGTGTAAGGACTGACCAACACAGGCCATAAAAGCTGTGGTCAGTCTGGAGAGGGGAGGGGTGCATCTCTCTAGGCCAACCAGGAGGTTAGATTACTGGACAATACCATATTAGGAACTGTTTCAGTGTAGAATCGACAGACACAAGACGGATCTAATCTACCCAGCAACCAGATGTGGACAAAGGGAAGCGCCAAGGGGCTTGGACAAATCCGAGGGCCAGCAAAGGCGGGGCAAAGTCTAAACGGCGCCCAGCCTCTACTGTGATAGGCCAACAGACGCGTTGGAACTACGTCATCACGGTATAAGAACAGCGGTTTACGTACTTCCTGCCAGTTCTCTGATCTACCCTGCGCAGAGATACAGTGAACCCGTATACAGTATACGAAAATTGCATTTACCATTTATCGTTTGAGTTTAATTAAAATACTTAAAATATATTTGGTGACTCTGAATCACATTTTGTCCTGATGCCAGATTTGAACTGACGCAAATCTCTTTCTGTGTCCGCGGTTATAAGGAATATACACAAATATATTATGCTCCATACACACAGTGAGCTACAGTAGAAACGTTATAACACGACATTTGCAAACATTTCTAAAACTCTGTTTTCGCTTTGTCATTATAGGGTATTGTGTGTAGATTGATGAAGCCATTTTTGTATGAAATCAATTTTAGAATAAGGCTGTAACATAACAACAAAAAAGTCAAGGGGTCTGAATACTTTCCGAATGCCCTGTACCACGTAACGTTTTCACAGTCAAATATCTTTGGATATACACTCCCAAAAGCAGAACAACAAGATGGACAATCCTGCTATTGTGCAAGAGAGGGGGGAGGGCCTCCAGAAATCAAAACATACACATTTACTGGAAACAGTGCTAATGACGCCATCATTCACCACTCCTCTCCTCTTATAAACCCTCCACCTCACCTCACAAAAGAAACGTCTCTTTGGGTCTCTCTTTCTCGTTTGCTCGAGAATCATTGTCTATTTTTTAACACAAGGCTAAATAAGTAGCTATATTCGCTTGCCATGGATCAACCACCACCGTACCAGCCAGAGTT
Organism: Salvelinus namaycush; assembly: GCF_016432855.1. Lineage (NCBI taxonomy): Eukaryota > Metazoa > Chordata > Actinopteri > Salmoniformes > Salmonidae > Salvelinus > Salvelinus namaycush. Next base: position 19,068,542 of record NC_052345.1, read on the forward strand.
TGTCCCAATGAAAGGAAATAAGTACATGCGTCTTGAAGACACTCACGGAGCGCCCAAGTTCCAACATACCGTCGTCTTGGGACAGCCACAGCCCGTTGTACCGCAGCCCAGGGATCACATTATCTGGTCACTTTGCAGCCTCGTGTACTGCAACCCATTCTGTCTCGGAATGTTAGCGGTGTATTTCTCCATAAAGGTGAGTTGGAATTCTCCTTATATAGCTTTTTATAGCAATGTCTGGTGTTGGTGCTTGCATTGTATGGATTTTGAAGTTGAGCAAGTTATTATATAGGCGACCAACTTTGAACTATGGAAGGAAGACAGCATAACAATTATCTACATTTGCGTTTCGCTCTCGTGTTATCACACTGTTATAAAAATGTGTAGCCTATACTTCATCTATATGCTCTATAGATCTTTACTCCAAAAGAATTGTTTGAAGGAGTATTAAACCACTAAGAGGGTAATACATTACTGAGATCATCCCATTAGTGTGAAATGTCATGTTGTGTGCATGTTGTTAACTAATATGCACCGCTACATAAACACAATCAGCAACACATGAATGATTCTATAATATAAATTATTCTACATTTTGTCATCCAGTCCAGGGATAGGAAGATGGTTGGAGACTTGGAGGGAGCAAGAAAACACGGGAAGACTGCACGCTGCTTTAATACTGTGACCCTGACCCTGTCAATCCTCGGGCTGCTCTTCCTCTTCATCACCTATGGTATCATCATCTACCAAGTTGCACACTGAGTAGTTCCAGTCTTTGATTTTGTAAAAAGTGTTCATTTGGAAGTCTTGGCAGGTGTTATACACCTCTAGGATTGTGTCCTGATACATTTCTCTTACACACACACACACACACACTTCTTTAGTTTTGTGTTTTAGAGATGCAAAATGATTCTGTTGAAGTTGTATTCAAATGTTATTTTGATCAATAAATGTAAATGTTTTGTAAATGTATTCCATTTGAGTCTTTATAGCTGTTAATGGATGTTAACGTTTCTGTTTAACTCATCTCATAGACATGGCTCACTCACTTAATGGGACATGGCTTGTCTTTCTACTTTGTTGTCGCTCTCCAACAATGTTTAAGGTTGCTAGAATTACTTGTGCTTGTGTGATATAAACATGTAGGAATTAGAGTATGTTGAACAACTTAATCAACCCCAAAAGGGAACGGTATTAGGTCTTTTTGACTTATTACTCTGATATAAATTGTAAACAGATGCTGATATAAAATTGGAATTTCCAGCAATGTAAAAAGTCCAGGCCTGGTCCCCAGAGACAAGCTATGTCCCCCAGGATTGCTGTTTGGCTGTGTCACAGTAGTCTTGAATTGCTTCCAAGTTGGATGACCGTTCAAAAATATTTTTTCACAGTCGGGGAGCTCGTTTTTGTTCGAGTTCCCACTTTTCTTAAAGGCACTGAAGTCAGAGGTCAGAGATTTCCGAGTTCCAAGTTCAGCTTCCGCGTTCCCAGTTGGTTTGAACATATTCCAAGTACAAATTACAAATATCAGGCACAAATATAAATTATACAAATGATCAGCAACCAACTTAGTGTGTCTGCCGTGTCCAGATTCCATTTTCCCGCACTATATTCAAAGGACAGTATGCATTCTACAAATGGTGGAATAGGCTAAATATCTTAACACTGATGACAGTAGCTAGCTACTGTAGCTAACTAGCCATCTAACCTCTGTAGCTTGCCAGCAAGCAACGCTAAAGGGATTGTATACCGGTTGGCATAACTAGCTGGCTAGCATTTATGAGGCTAGCAAACACGTTCCTCACATGCCAGGAACGTATTTCCTCCAACGTTATAATGAAAATGTGCCTCTTGGTCCCAAAACACAAGTTTTAAGGTAACCAATCGCCCTTAAAGGGGCAGCTGAACAGTTTGTCTCTGATATTTCGGTTAAAAGACTCAGGTCACAAAAAATGAAATGAAATTGAGCAACATTTATTGTTTTAGAAACATTACAAAGCATGGTCATCTGTTTTTTGGTGTGTTTTTTATGTATGTATGGTGCCCCCCCAAAAATTGTCCGGTAAAAAATCTCAGTGGCTGGTCAAAAAAAATGATCTACCTGCCACAGTGGCTGGTGGAACAAAAAGTACATTTTTTGCCCTGGTCTCAAGATTATATACTCATTCATCAAACTTTCTTTATAGAGCACATACTTACAGAGGATGCATTGAATAGCTTCCTATCATCTCTTTTCCCTCTGGAGCAAAACGCTGAGAAGGTTTGATGGGTAAAAAAACACTATTCAACTCATGGTCCTGTTAAAATACTTAATTGTATCATTCCTTCTGTCCTTCTCCCTGCCTGAGCTGACAAAGTTGGATTGGTAGCGAGAGACTTTATTTATACACACTGATTACTTACTTCAAGATGGGAAGGAGACAGTAGGGCTTGTAACAAGGCTGCATTTTAAAGAGATCACACAGGTTTCCTCTTGTCAGTATAGTTTGTAATGGAAAGCAGATGAGTAGCGCGAGATGATCCAGATTGGGGCTAAAAGGAGGATGAGACTATGGGTGAATGTTTATTTCCTAATCTTATTAGGTCTGCCGCATAATGTTTTCGACCAGAAATAGATCTGTATCAGAAAACGCCACATTAGACAACTATGTTCCGTTTGCAGTTTGCTAAAAGGCAAATCTTTCTTCTGACTCTCAATCAGGGCATGAAATGAACACCCACAACCTGCGAGTAGGTTTAGGTATTGGCGGGTAAAAAAGTAACATTTCACCAGCCATGTTGGCGGATGGTCAATTTGTAAGTTCTACTATGCAAGCAATACATTCGTGAATAAAAAGTCAAAAGTCAAGTATGAGTACATGTGCGAGTTAGGGTAAGAAAAATGCTGCAGTAGCTGTTTTCAAAGTATTTCTGCTGTTTTGTTTCATAGCTGCTAATTGCACAAATAAATAGGAATCCTATGTCCCACCTCGCAGTAACACTGCCTGGCAGGGGAGCTATGCAAACTGACTGAAGTGCTGATAGATTCATTTTTGGAGGCGCTGCGCACAGGCGAAAGTCTACAAATAAGCTATGATCCCTTGTTGATGTCACCTTCAATCGGGTGTAGATGAAGGAGAGGAGACAGGTTAAAGAAGGATTGTTAATGCTTGAAACCATTGAGACATGGATTGTATATGTGAGCCATTCTAAGGGTGAATGGACAAGACAAAAGATGTGTCTTTGAACGGGGTATGGTAGTTGGTGCCAAGCGCACCGGTTTAAGTGTCAAGAACTGCAACGGTGCTAGGTTTTCCCACGCTCAACAGTTTCCTATGTGTATCAAAAACAGTCTACCACCCAAAGGACATCCAGCTAACTTGACACATGGGCCAGCATCCCTGTTGAACGCTTTCGACACCTTGTAGAGTCCATACCCTGACAAATTGAGGCCTGTCACGTTGTCCACCTAAGCTAATACCCAACCTCATTAACGATATCTTATCTCTGAAGAACCCTGCAAACTCTTCAGATTTAGAAGTGGAAAGTAGATCATAAGGGGTAGAGGGGACAGGATTAATAGGGCTCTCAATAGTTGAGAAAAGCGCCCTCTGATTATTCTGATTGTCCGATATCAATATGGAGAAACGAGCTCGTCTAGCATTTTAAATTGCCTTATTGCAATTAGCAATGTGTTCTATTCAAATATCAAAGTGACCTGTAATTTCGACTCCCTCCATACCCATTCAGCCTTTCTAAAGTTTCTCTTGAGTGGATTTATTTCCTCATTCCTCCAAGGAGGTTTCCGTTTAGGGATTACCTTTATAAAATGTGTTTGGTGCAACAGCATCAATGGTTACATTTAACTTGGTATAAAAATAATTTACAAGATTATCAGAAGTGGAGGGTAGAATAGGCAGTGGCATATCATTTATATAACCTCTTAAATTCTTAGCTACTTCAGATGCCAGACAACGCTTTTTAACAATACTCTCTAACATATTGCATTGTGGGAGTCAATGCAGTGAAACATACACAGTATTGGTCAGACAAAGCTACATCAACAATAGAGGATATTTCAATGTTGAGTCTGTGTGTACTCACTAGGTCCAAAATATGGCCAATGGCCATTGAATTCAATAGACTCAAAAACATCATAGTATTGTTTTGATTATCTACAGTGCATTTAGAAAGTATTCATACACCTTGACTTATTCCACATTTTGTTGTGTTACAGCCTGAATTCAAAATGATTAAATATAGTTTTCTCCTCACCCATCTACACACAATACCCCATAATGACAAAGTGAAAACATGTTTCTAGACACTTTAGCAAATTTACTGGAAATAAAATACTGAAATATCTCATATACATTAATATTCACATCCCTGTATCAATACTTGTTAGAATCATCTTTGGCAGTCTTTCTGGGTAAATCTCTAAGAGCTTTGCAAACCTTGATTGTACAATATTTGCCCATTATTCTTTTCAAAATTCTCCAATCTCTGTCAAATTGGTTCTTGATCATTGCTAGACAACCATTTTCAAGTCTTGCCATATATTTTCAAGCAGATTTGAGTCAAAACTGTAACTCGGTCACTCAGGAACATTCACTGTCTTCCTGTTAAGCAACTCCAGTGTAGACTTGATCTTGTGTTTTAGGTTGTTGTCCTGCTGAAAGATGACTTCATCTCCCAGTGTCTGTTGGAAAGAAGACTGAACCAGGTTTTCCTGTGGGATTTTTCCTGTGCTTAGCTCCATTCCATTTATTTTTTATCCCGAAGAACACCCGTCTTTAAAGGTTACAAGAATACACATAACATGATGCAGTCACCACTATGCTTGAAAATATGAAGAGTGGTACTCAGTAATGTGTTGAAAATGTTTTTTTTCTTTCAGTATTACTTTAGTGCCTTATTGCAAACAGGATTCATGTTTTGAAATATTTGAATACTGTGCAGATTTCCTTCTCTTCACTCTTTCAATTAGGTTACTATTGTGGAGTAACTACAATGTTGTTGATCCATCCTCAGTTCTATCACAGCCATTAAACTCTGTAACTGTTTTAAAGTCACTATTGGCCTCGTGGTGAAAATCACTGAGCGGTTTCCTTCCTCTCCAGCAACCGAGTTAGGAAGGACGTCTGTATCTTTGTAGTAACTGGGTTTATTGATTAACCATGCTCAAAGGGATATTCAATGTATTGGTTATTCACTGCTCGACTGAGGGACCTTACAATGTAAATGTGTGCGTGCGGTAGATATGAGGTAGTCATTCAAAAATCATGTTAAACGCTACTATTGCACACTGAGTGAGTCTATGCAACGTATTATGTGACTTGTGAAGCAAATTGTTGCTCCTGCATTTATTTAGGCTTGCCATAGCAAAGGGGTTGAATACTTATTGACTCAAGACATTTCAGCTTTTAATTTATTTGTAAAAAAAAAAAAAATCCACTGACATTATGGGGTATTGTGTGTAGGCCAGTGACAAAAAAAACATTTAATCCATTTTAAATTCCGACTGGAAGGCACTGTATATGTAACTTGAAATCACCTGAGATCACAATTGTTATAATTTGGATGAATGATTAAAAGAAATTCTGAGAAATCAGCTAAGCAAGTAGGACATGGCTTTCGTGTCTATAGAGGGTTTCGACAAGCAGATAGTTGACATTTTAACAACACAGCATGATGTTTAAAGTAACTGAGATGACCGACAGATGTCCCTGCCATTTAGAGCATTCGAAAAATAGTAACTGTCCCTCCACCTTTTTTCCCCCCTCGTCTCAAAGAATGACAAAATCTATAGTTCGGGGGAGATGCTTCAATAAGACAAGTTTCAGTTAGAAACATACAGTTCTAGATTGTGCTCTGAAATAAGATTTATTAGAGTGATCTAACGATAAATAGTCCCATCCTTATTTTGACAGGGATGCCCTGTCTTTAAGGACCCTGCCTTGAAACAGTTAATGCAACAGGCACAATATTTCTCACATTTGTTCCAGGCTGTTTTTGCTGTCTAGATAACACCTGTGTGAAGCTAGCCACAATAAGGATTAACCACGATAGAGGAATTTGAAGTTCACCTTAAAAAAAAGAAAAATGGGGGGGGTAGTGTTAATGGTGAATATAGTGAAAAGACAGGGCAAACAACAAAACACACACATTAAAAACTGTCACCTGCGCCAAATATGTGTGCGCCAAAGTGTAGACTTTACTGTGAAATGCTAACTTACAAGCCCGTATCCAACAGTGCAGTTCCAGAAGAGTTAAGAAAATATTTACAGAATAAACTGAAGTAAAAAAAATGATCATAAATTAACACAATAACGAGGCTATATACAGGGGTTACCGGTACGGAGTCAGTGTGCGGGGATACAGGTTAGTTGAGGTCATTTGTACATGTAGGTAGGGGTGTCTATGTGACTATACATAGATTATAAACAGCGAATAGCAGCAGTGTACAAAACAAAATGGGGTGGGTGGGGGGGGGGGGGTAAATGTCAATGTAAATAATCCGGAGGCCATTTTATTAATTGTTCAGCAGTCTTATGGCTTGGGGGTAGAAGCTGTTAAGGAGCCTTTTGGTCCGAGACGTGGCGCTCCAGTACTGCTTACCGTGCAGTAGCAGAGAAAACAGTATGACATGGGTGACTGGAGTCACTGACAATTTTATGGGCTTTCCTCTGACACCGCCTATTATATAGATCCTGGATGGCAGGAAGCTTGGCCCCAGTGATGTACTGGGCCGTATCCACTACCCTCTGTAGCGCCTTACGGTCAGTTACCATACCAGGCAGTGATGCAACCGGTCAGGATGCTCTCAATGGTGCAGCTGTAGAAATTTTTGAGGATCTGGGGACCCATGCCAAATCTTTTCAGTCTCCACTCTTGGTGTGTTTGGACCATGATAGTTTGTTGGTGATGTGGACACCAACAAACTTGAAATTCTCAACCCGCTCCACTACAGCCCCGTCGATGTTAATCGGGGCCTGCTCGGCCCGCCTTTTCCTGTAGTCCACGATCAACTCCTTTATCTTGTTCACATTGAGGCTGTGTCATCGTTGTCGATGATCAGGCCTACCACTATTGTGTCGTCAGCAAACTCAATGATGGTGTTGGAGTCATGTTTGGCCACGCAGTCGTGGGTGAACAGGGAGTACAGGAGGGGACTAAGTACACACCCGAGGGGCCCCAGTGTTGAGGATCAGCGTGGCAGACGTAACGCATTGCTGTGAATGAAGCATTTCTGAATATGAGGTCCTGTATGTGACATGTATAGTATGACGTCCTTATTTATTTTATTTTTTAAGACTTTGAGAGTATGGAAACCCAAATCACTCTATAAGTCACAATGGCCCTGTTAACACTCAGGTTGTACAACACATTTGACAAGGTTAGTTATAACAAAAATAGAAAAAAATAGATTTTGTCTGCATACCCTTTTTTTTTTACACAATCATGTCAAATTTGTTGTAAGCTACATCAGTTGTACAACCTGAGCATGTACTGGGCGGATGTCTGCAAAATGTTACCTTGAATAAATAAGCATTCACAATTTCGGTGTCTCCAATAGTCTATTGTATACACTAACTTTTGCTGCCCCCTCTTGGTTTGGAGTGGGACAACAGCATTACATTCAATGAGTAGGGCAGGGGTATTCAACTCTTACCCTTCAATTTAGACCCTCCAGGTCTAAATCAGTCCCTAATTAGAGGGGGACAATGAAAAGAAAGCAGTGGAACTGGCTTCGAGGTCCAGAGTTGAGTTTGAGGGGAATAGGCGATTCACTTCAAACCATGATATCCAAATGTAACAA